>NW_027464936.1:5000-17500 GCF_043290135.1 Rhipicephalus microplus
GCGCGCAACGGCGGAGACGGGCCTGGCACCCACTCTGGGACAAGCCCCTGTCAGGGGGACTTGCACCGTCGCAAACACCCGAGAACGTCGCCTCCCATACACCACATTTCCCGACCGCCTGCAAGGACGGGGGATTCGGTGCTGGGCTCGGTCCCGTTTCGCTCGCAGCTACTCGGGGAATCCCTGTTGGTTTCTTTTCCTCCGCTTAGTGATATGCTTAAATTCAGCGGGTTGTCTCGCCTGATCTGAGGTCGACAGCGGATACATTCGCTTCCATCAACTTCCTGCACGACCGCGTGCGCTCGCCCTACCAAGTGCGCCCGCAACCCTGTACAGGGCCACTTCTTCACAAGGCTGGCAATCGGCTTCCCCGCTGCACGCGTGCGGCGCACAACCGGTGTGACGTGGAAGTGACGGGACACGTTCGTAAACCCATCGCGAACCGAGTACGACGCCCTACCAAGTGCGCCCGCAACCCTGTACAGGGTCACATCTTCACAAGGCTGGCAAGCGGCATTCCGCTGCGCGCGTGCGTCGTCCGAGCAGTTGCGTGATAAACGACCGTGTCGAAAGCCCAAACACCGCCGAGGCCAGTCGCCGCCGCCGCAAGGGCAGCCACGCAGCCTGGCGAGAGGCATCGTCTCGTGTAGCGTCGCCCCCGCCCCAACTGGAGTGGCCCAGTTTTTTGAACGGGACGGGAACTGCGAAGCACTTAGACCGACGGCGGACTACGACGAGAACGCCTTAAGCTTCGCCAACGTTTCGCCAACTCGTGCGGGAGACTTTTTCCGCTTCGCGGCAAGTCGTCGCGCCGTGCTCTCCGCATCAACCGCGTACGCAGCGAACCGCAAACGTCGGGCGCAGCCTCCTCACCTCCCTGCGCTTTGCGCGCGAACGTTCCCTGTTCGCGCGGCAAAGCCTGGAGGAGGCACGGCCCCGCAGCGTGTTCGAGCGCCCGGTCTACGGGACACCCTGCTTACTTCGAGGGCAACAAGCGCAACGCAAGGCTGCGATCTCGCGCACTTTGCGCACGGCTGGAGAAGCTTTGCTGGCCGGCTTTCGCTCCTCGTGTTTACCGTGCGTTAAAGTTGCGCGTCCGTGGCTCTCGCAGCTCTTGCGCGCCCGGTCGCAGAGAGGAGTACGCAACCTCGACCGCACTTTCCCTGCAGGCTTCCTTCCGACTCGAAGTCCTGCGGCGGTCTCAACGAGGTGCCACATCCTCAATGCAGTCGGTCGCCCCCGTTTCGGTTGGGCTCTGGCACGACGGTCGCCACCGTCTCGCCCTTGAGTGGCCGCTGTTGGCGCTCGCTGTGAGGTGTTCAGCGTGCTGTCCGTGTTGCCGACGCGGTCAAAACGAGTCGACGGCTCACGTTCCCTTGTGCGCCGAAGGCTCTCTTGATATGTGATCCGACCCTCAGACAGACGAAGCCAAGGGAAGACCCAAGGCCGCAATGTGCGTTCAAAGAATCAGTGCTCAGTGTGTCCTGCAATTCACACCAAGTCTCGCAGCTGGCTGCGTTCTTCATCGACCCGAGAACCGAGTGATCCACCGCTTAGAGTCGTGAAAAAGTGTTTGTTCAATTCCGTACAGTCAAAACCAAACGTTTCTGGCACTCGGCCAAACAGTGGCCAAGAAGGGCGCTTTTCAGCGCACGCTTGGACTCCAAAACTCTGCCGCGCCTTTTTCGGCTGCCGCAAATCGAGCAAACGGTGTGTTTCGGACGGCGTTTCGCTTCCGCTACTTGCGAGTGCTTTCGTGGTCCACCCCTCTATAAATACTCGGGAGGCGTCGAAGCCGGTTCTCCAAGCCGGACCCGTAGGTATCGTTGTGTGCTCGCTCTCATTGGCCCGCCTAACCAGAAAATGCCTGCGGTACACCCATTTGGATAAGAGTGCACGCAGATGCGGGCCTCGACGGCTACACATTTCCTCGGGCGGCCGCCTCCCGGCCTCCGTGGAGCGCGGGATGCACGGTCCCATCGACAAGCCTCTCCCGTTTTTACCGTGGCGTCGCGGTTCACCACGGCGGGCGGGTCGGTCTCCTCCGCATAAAAAGGGGGACCCCCGCTTTTTGTTCCACGAAATCGCACAAGCTTTTTTCGCATCCACGGTTTGCCACCGCACACCAAAATGCCGATCCGGCTGCCTACTTTAGCCAACAGGTGGAGCCAGGCGCGCCGTACTTGCGCGGCACTTCCCACGTCCACCGAAGTCGGTGCCAAGGACCACTTTCGGCGCCGGAGCCGCGTACGAGCCTACTCGAGGCGGAAGAACGAAGCCAGCAAGGGCCTGGCCGCAAGTGCGTTCAATTGTCGGGACGTCCAAGTCCCTCGTTCTTCCGTGCTTCCTCTTTCGGCAAGTCGTTGCGGCACCTTCCCAAAGCGCGCAGACCCGCTAATCGCGACGAGCGCGACGTGGCCGTGCCGCCTTTCCCTCGGCAGCAAGCAAAACGCCTGGCAACGTCGACGCTCCCCTAACCGCGATCTCGCACCGTGTTTCGTGTGGCGAATTCAAAAGCCGGCCGGCGCTGCTGCAACCATTACGGTCGGTACGCATACGCCGCGGAGGGCGGGACGGTCATCGGAGCGTGCGGTTCCTCCATCGAGTACTGCGCACCTCGGCCGTCGCATCGCCGTGCCATGACCGGCCGCGCGTCAACGCGAACCGGTGCCAGCGAGATCCCTCGCCTGCAAGAACCGACCGGCAGCCTCCGTCACCCGAGGACGCGGAGGCGCTTGCCGCGGACGGCGGGACGGTATGCACTGGTGCACAGCGGACCCGTCACATCGCCAGTTCCTTGACCGACCGCCGACGCTTGTGCCGTTCCTCTCGTACTTGGCAGTCGCCGCGCGATTGTCGGGTCTCGTTCTTGCACGCTCGAACGGTCGGGAGGGCACTCGGCTGGCGTTTCGGGAACGCGCAGCCTCGCCTTCTACCGACGTAACCACGACTCGCCGTTCGCGCTCCGCCGCTCCTGTTTACAGTACTAGGCGGTCCCGCAGCGGTCGGGTCGCGCATTTCGAGCGCTTCGAGCCACGGTGCAGTGGCGGGTCGAAAGCCGACCTATGAGTGCGTTGCGCCGTTTGTACCCGCGTCCGCCACCTGGCCGACCGTCCAAGGTCGCGGTGTTGGCGTCCGCTGGGCGCAACAATTTGTCACGGGGTGCCGCTCCACATTCAGGCAGCCCCGTGGGGAAAAGCCGACCCCGCGTCCAAACGGGGTCAGCGGCAGAAAGTGTCGGGCGCAGACGCAGCTGAGGCGCTCACCCTTCACAATCCGTTAATGATCCTTCCGCAGGTTCACCTACGGAAACCTTGTTACGACTTTTACTTCCTCTAAATGATCAAGTTTGGTCATCTTTCCAACAGACCGGCGCAACCGAAAGGCCGCGCCGGACATCGGTCCGAAGACCTCACTAAATCATTCAATCGGTAGTAGCGACGGGCGGTGTGTACAAAGGGCAGGGACGTAATCAACGCGAGCTTATGACTCGCGCTTACTGGGAATTCCTCGTTCAAGGGGAACAATTGCAAGCCCCTATCCCAATCACGAAAGAAGTTCCACGGGTTACCCAGTCTTTTCAGACAGGGATAAAGACACGCTGCTTCCTTCAGTGTAGCGCGCGTGCGGCCCCGGACATCTAAGGGCATCACAGACCTGTTATTGCTCTGTTTCGTGCGGCTAGGAGCCGCTTGTCCCTCTAAGAAGGTTGTAAGGTGCTGGGAACCCCGCACCTATTTAATAGGCTAGAGTCTCGTTCGTTATCGGAATTAACCAGACAAATCGCTCCACCAACTAAGAACGGCCATGCACCACCATCCACCGAATCAAGAAAGAGCTCTCAATCTGTCAATCCTCCCAGTGTCCGGGCCGGGTAAGTTTTCCCGTGTTGAGTCAAATTAAGCCGCAGGCTCCACTCCTGGTGGTGCCCTTCCGTCAATTCCTTTAAGTTTCAGCTTTGCAACCATACTTCCCCCGGAACCCAAATACTTTGGTTTCCCGGAAGCTGCCCGCCGAGTCATTTGAGTAACTCAGGCGGATCGCTGGTTGGCATCGTTTATGGTCAGAACTAGGGCGGTATCTGATCGCCTTCGAACCTCTGACTTTCGTTCTTGATCAATGAAAACATTCTTGGCAAATGCTTTCGCAGTAGTTCGTCTTGCGACGGTCCAAGAATTTCACCTCTAGCGCCGCAATACGAATGCCCCCGTCCGTCCCTCTTAATCATTACCTCGTATTCCAAAAACCAACAGAACAGAAACGAGGTCTTGTTCTATTATTCCATGCAAGTTTATTCAGGCGACTCGCCTGCGTTGAGCACTCTAATTTTTTCAAAGTAAAAGCACCGGCCATCTCGAGGCACACAATGAAGTGCACCAAGAAAGAACCGGCATGATGTTCAGTCCGAGCCGTCGCATCGGGTAGATGCACTACTCGTCTGGAACTGAGATCCAACTACGAGCTTTTTAACCGCAGCAGCTTTAGTATACGCTATTGGAGCTGGAATTACCGCGGCTGCTGGCACCAGACTTGCCCTCCAATTGATCCTCGTTAAAGGATTTAGAGTGTACTCATTTCAATTACGGGGCCTCAAAAGAGTCCCGTATTGTTATTTTTCGTCACTACCTCCCCGTGCCGGGAGTGGGTAATTTGCGCGCCTGCTGCCTTCCTTGGATGTGGTAGCCGTTTCTCAGGCTCCCTCTCCGGAATCGAACCCTGATTCTCCGTTACCCGTAACAACCATGGTAAGCAAGTAACCTACCATCGAAAGTTGATAAGGCAGACACTTGAAAGAAACGTCGCCGGCTCGTGGCCATGCGATCAGCACAAAGTTATCCAGAGTCACCACACAATACGGGCCGAAACCCGATCGATCTTGGTCTAATAAAAGCACCCGTTACCCAAAGGGCTCCAGGCTCACTGCATGTATTAGCTCTAGAATTGCCACAGTTATCCAAGTAGGAAGAAACGATCTAAGGAACCATAACTGATTTAATGAGCCATTCGCGGTTTCGCCTTATTTCGGCATGTACTTAGACATGCATGGCTTAATCTTTGAGACAAGCATATGATTACTGGCAGGATCAACCAGGTAATCGTTCGACTGCGCGTCCGTCCTCGCCCTCGGCGGGCCGGACGCAGTCTGTGTGCGGCGGAGGCCACCTTCAGGCGCCCCAACACGCTTATTTTGCACTCCGAGATGACGGCGTTCGAGCTCGCTACGGCACAACCTTCCCGAAAGACGAGTGGGAGCCGTGCGGCAAGAAGCACGTTCATGCTCGCTCTTTTTCGTTGCATCGACTCGGTCGCGCCGTGCGGGTTGCCCAAGCCCGCTGCACTGTCGGTGGACCGGCCGGAACTAGCAACGGAGCCGAGACTGCAAAGCCGCCAGACGACGGGTCACGCCCGCGTCTTCGGCGCTTTCGCATCTGAATCGCCCGAGGACGACACGGAACACACCTCGATATCGTGGTAAAACGGCACCGTCCGACAACCAGCCCCTAACGCATCAAGCGGATGAGGCTGCAGACGACTGCCGTGGATTCCCCTGGAGCAGACCCGAGGACACGCTTGACGAGGCCGAAGCCCGCCGCATATCAGACACCCGGTCGCTTTCGCGTACGCCGCTCACGAGAACCCCCACATAATAGCAGCGATAAGTACCCAGACCTCCTTGGGCCCTAATACGAGCGTACTCGAGAAAATTTCACCGCGGGTGTGCCCCGAAACGTGTGGCATGTTGAGCGTGCCACAAGTCTACGTCGCTCTCAAACCCGCCGAGGTCGTAGAATTTGCGACCCTACTCACGAAATTCCCACCGAGGATACGGCCGCAAACGTACCGCACCTTGGGTAGGCCACGAGTTTGTGCAACACTACGCTGACGGCACAGCACCGAGGTCGTGCGCGCACGCACGGGAAAATTCCGCCGCGGTTTCTGCCGAAAACGTGAGGCACCACGACTCTCCGCAAGTTCGCGTCGACTGCGAAAGACCGAAGTCGTGAACGACGTGTCCGCTACTCGCCGCCGACACGCTGGACACCAAACGTACAACGACTCGACGGCGTCGTAGAGGCCCACGACGCGGTTTTCCTTAACGACGTCTCGGCGTGGCACCGACAGGTTAGAACGGCCGACCAACGTTCCCTGTCCGCCGTTCGGCTCAGTCGAAGGGCTCGGCGACTTCGGCAACGCTGCGAAGCCGCACGGTGACGCACGCCATGTCCCCATTTTTTTTTTTCTTTCTGCGTCTGCCGGGGTGCCCCTATAATAGCAGCGATAAGCACCCAGACCGCCGTGGGTCGCTCGCCCCGGCTGACGTGGTTTTTCGTACTCCTGCGGCGGTCGCCGTCAAGCACGTCCAAATACGCTACTTTCGTGGGCGCATTCACGCTCTTTCGCTTCGCCGGAGTGCCAGCACTCACTCTGCCAAAAACGGCGAACATCCGAGCGGCGGTTCCCACTTTTGCGTCGGCGTCGCAAACCCCGCCCCGGCAGACGAGGTTTGCCGTACTCGTGCGACGGTGGCCGGCGGGCACGTCGAAAGACGCCGATATCGTGCGCGAATTGGCGCACCTTGGCTTCACCGGAGTGCCGCCACTGACTCCTCCAAAAACGGCGAAGATCCGAGCGGCGCTTCCCACTTTCGCATCGGCGTCCCGAACTCCGCCCCGGCTGACGCGGTTTACCGTACTCGTGCGACGGTCGCCGGCGAGCACGTGGAAAGACGCCGATATCGTGCCCGAATCGGCTCCGTTCGGCTTCGCCGGAGTGCCAGCACTGGCTCGGCGAAAGACGACGAACATCCGAGCGACGGTTCTCACTATTGCGTACGCGTCGCAAACCCCGCCCCGGCAGACGCACTTTGCCGTACTCGTGCGACGGTCGCCGGCGAGCACGTAGAAAGACGCCGATATCGTGCCGGAATCGGCCCCGTTTGGCTTCGCCGGAGTGCCAGCACTCACTCGGCCACAAACGGCGAACATCCGAGCGGCGGTTCCCACTTAGCCGTCGGCGTCCCGAACTCCGCCCCGGCAGACGCGGTTGCCGAGCTCGTGCGACTAGCGACCGCGAAGCCGTCTCGCGACGCCGCTTTCGTGCGCGGCTCCCACTGCGACCTGGGTCACCCGAGGTCGACGAGCAAAAAAGAATGTCGAAAAAAATTTTTTTTTTTTTTTGCGTCTGCCGGGGTGCCCCTATAATAGCAGCGATAAGCACCCAGACCGCCATGGGTCGCTCGCCCCGGCTGACGTGGTTTTTCGTTTTCCTGCGGTGGTCGTCGTCAAGCACGTCCAAACACGCCACTTTCGTGGGCGCATTCGCGCTCTTTCGCTTCGCCGGAGTGCCAGCACTCACTCTGCCAAAAACGGCGAACATCCGAGCGGCGGTTCCCACTTTTGCGTCGGCGTCGCAAACCCCGCCCCGGCAGACGAGGTTTGCCGTACTCGTGCGACGGTGGCCGGCGGGCACGTCGAAAGACGCCGATATCGTGCGCGAATTGGCGCACCTTGGCTTCACCGGAGTGCCGCCACTGACTCCTCCAAAAACGGCGAAGATCCGAGCGGCGCTTCCCACTTTCGCATCGGCGTCCCGAACTCCGCCCCGGCTGACGCGGTTTACCGTACTCGTGCGACGGTCGCCGGCGAGCACGTGGAAAGACGCCGATATCGTGCCCGAATCGGCTCCGTTCGGCTTCGCCGGATTGCCAGCACTGGCTCGGCGAAAGACGACGAACATCCGAGCGACGGTTCTCACTATTGCGTACGCGTCGCAAACCCCGCCCCGGCAGACGCACTTTGCCGTACTCGTGCGACGGTCGCCGGCGAGCACGTAGAAAGACGCCGATATCGTGCCGGAATCGGCCCCGTTTGGCTTCGCCGGAGTGCCAGCACTCACTCGGCCACAAACGGCGAACATCCGAGCGGCGGTTCCCACTTAGCCGTCGGCGTCCCGAACTCCGCCCCGGCAGACGCGGTTGCCGAGCTCGTGCGACTAGCGACCGCGAAGCCGTCTCGCGACGCCGCTTTCGTGCGCGGCTCCCACTGCGACCTGGGTCACCCGAGGTCGACGAGCAAAAAAGAATGTCGAAAAAAATTTTTTTTTTTTTTTTTGCGTCTGCCGGGGTGCCCCTATAATAGCAGCGATAAGCACCCAGACCGCCATGGGTCGCTCGCCCCGGCTGACGTGGTTTTTCGTTTTCCTGCGGTGGTCGTCGTCAAGCACGTCCAAACACGCCACTTTCGTGGGCGCATTCGCGCTCTTTCGCTTCGCCGGAGTGCCAGCACTCACTCTGCCAAAAACGGCGAACATCCTAGTGGCGGTTCCCACTTTTGCGTCGGCGTCGCCAACCCCGCCCCGGCATACGCGGTTTGCCGTACTCGTGCGGCGGTGGCCGGCGGGCACGTCGAAAGACACCGATATCGTGCGCGAGTCGATGCTTCTTGGTCTCGCAGGAGGGCCGCCACTCACTCCTGCAAAAACGGCGAAGATCCGAGCGGCGCTTCCCACTTTTTCGTCGGCGTCGCAAACCTCGCCCCGGCAGACGCGCTTTGCCGTACTCGTGCGACGGTCGCCGGCGAGCACGTCGAAATACGCCGATATCGTGCCCGAATCGGCCCCGTTTCGCTTCGCCGGAGTGCCAGCACTCGCTCGGCCAAAGACGACGAACATCCGAGCGACGGTTCCCACTATTGCGTACGCGTCGCGAACCCCGCCCCGGCAGACGCGGTTTGCCGTACTCGTGCGGCGGTGGCCGGCGGGCACGTCGAAAGACGCCGATATCGTGCACGAATTGGCGCTCCTTGGCTTCACCGGAGTGCCAGCACTCACTCGGCCAAAAACGGCGAACATCCGAGCAGCGGTACCCACTTAGCCGTCGGCATCCCGAACTCCGCGCCGGCTGACGCGGTTGCCGAGCTCGTGCGACTAGCGACCGCGAACGCGTCTCGCGACGCCGCTTTCGTGCGCGGCTCCCATTGCGACCTGGGTTACCCGAGCTCGACCAGCAAAAAAGAAGGTCGAAAATTTTTTTTTTTTTTTCTGCGTCTGCCGGGGTGCCCCTATAATAGCAGCGATAAGCACCCAGACCGCCGTGTGTCGCTCGCCCCGGCTGACGTGGTTTTTCGTACTCCTGCAGCGGTCGCCGTCACGCACGTCCAAATACGCCACTTTCGTGGGCGCATTCGCGCTCTTTCGCGTCGCCGGAGTGCCAGCACTCACTCTGCCAAAAACGGCCAACATCCGAGCGGCGGTTCCCACTTTTGCGTCGGCGTCGTAAACCCCGCCCCGGCAGACGCGGTTTGCCCTACTCGTGCGACGGTCGCCGGCGAGCGCGTCGAAAGACGCCGATATCGTGCGCTAATTGGCGCTCCTTGGCTTCTCCGGAGTGCCGCCACTCACTCCTCCAAAAACGGCGAAGATCCGAGCGGCGTTCTCCACTTTCGCATCGGCGTCCCGAACTCCGCCCGGGCTGACGCGGTTTACCGTACTCGTGCGACGGTCGCCGGCGGGCACGTCGAAAGACGCCGATATCGTGCCGTAATCGGCCCCGTTTGGCTTCGCCCGTGTGCCAGCACTCACTCGGCCAAAAACGGCGAACATCCGAGCAGCGTTTCCCACTTTCGCATCGGCGTCCCGAAGCCCGCCCCGGCAGACGCGGTTTGCCCTACTCGAGCGACGGTCGCCGGCGATCACGTCGAAAGGCGCCGAATTCGTGCACGAATCGATGCTTCTTGGTCTCGCAGGAGGGCCGCCACTCACTCCTGCAAAAACGGCGAAGATCCGAGTTGCGCTTCCCACTTTTTCGTCGGCGTCCCGAACTACGCCCCGGCTGACGCGGTTTACCGTACTCGTGCGACGGTCGCCGGCGGGCACTTCAAAATACGCCGATTTCGTGGGCGCATTCACGCTGTTTCGCTTCCCCGGAGTGCCAACACTCACTCTGCCGAAAGCGGCGATCATCCGAGCGGCGGTTCCCACTTTTGCGTCGGCTTCGCAAACGGCGCCCCGGCAGACGCGCTCGTGCGACGTACTCGTGCGACGGTCGCCGGCGAGCACGTCGAAAGACGCCGACATCGTGCTCGAATCGACCCCGTTTCGCTTCGCCGGAGTGCTGCCAGTCACGGCGCAGAAAACGGCGAACAAGTGTTTTTTTTTTTTTTTTCCTAGAATTTGTGTTATAGAAGGCACATTTGATATCGGACGATAATTTTCAACTTTATCACGCGCACCGATTTTCGTGTAGAGGTTTGCAAGTTTATGGGAATTTCTCCACTTGGAATAATGCGATTTAGTAGTACTACGAGAACTTCATGGATGTACTCAAGGGTACGGGGCAAGTCAGTTACGTCAACACCTGCAGATTTTTTACACTTCAAACTGAAAATTGTTGGTTGTGAGTCCTCGTGTGATATTAAAGGCCGATTCGCTAACACATAGAACAAAGAAAGAAAGGAAGAAAAAACGCCCGCGCTCGCTCAAGAAACCTGGGTTCGCAACAAGTGGCAACAACAAGCAACCGAGCGAGTGCGCCAAAACCCGTGGCGGCCGAACAAACGCGAAGTCCCAACCGCGTCAGCCGGGGCGGCACGGGACAGGAAAAATCACTTCAGCCGGGGCGGCGGGGCACCGAATAAACCTCGTCACCTCGTCGCAGGATAAAAGAGGAAACAAAAAGTCTAAACAGCGTCTGCTGGAGCGAATGCGTAATAAAACAACAACAACAACAAAAAAAAAAAACACCCGCGCTCAAGAAGTCTGCAATCACCACAAAAGGCGACTGTGACCGAGCAGCGTCAGCCGGGGCCGTGCGGAAACGGAAAAACCGCGACTACCGGGGCGTCGAGGCACCGAAAAATCCACTTCAGCCGCGGCGAAAAAAAAAAACAAAAAGAAAGACGGAGGGGGGGGGGGGAACCACGTCTGCCGGGGCGAAGGAAAAAAAAAAAACGCGTCTGCCGGGGCGAGCCCGGGTGCGGCACCACCGGGAAAACTGTGGCAAACAGACATGGCGATCGAGTGAGTGGGCCGCCAGCCAGGCTCAGCCAAAAAGTGCAAAGTCCGAACTGCGTCAGCCGGGGCGGCAAAAACCACGTCAGCCGGGGCGGCGCAAAAAACCGCGTCTGCCGGGGCGGCACGAAACCGCGTCAGCCGGGGCGGCGCGAAAACTGCGTCAGCCGGGGCGAAAGAAAAAAAAAAAAAAAACGCGTCTGCCGGGGCGAGCCCGGGTGCGGCACCACCGGGAAAACTGTGGCAAACAGACATGGCGATCGAGTGAGTGGGCCGCCAGCCAGGCACAGCCGAAAAGTGCAAAGTCCGAACCGTGTCAGCCGGGGCGGCAAAAAACCGCGTCAGCCGGGGCGGCGCAAAAAACCGCGTCTGCCGGGGCGGCACGAAACCGCGTCAGCCGGGGCGGCGCGAAAACTGCGTCAGCCGGGGCGAGCCCGGGTGCGGCACCACCGGGAAAACTGTGGCAAACAGACATGGCGATCGAGTGAGTGGGCCGCCAGCCAGGCTCAGCCAAAAAGTGCCAAGTCCGAACTGCGTCAGCCGGGGCGGCAAAAAACCGCGTCAGCCGGGGCGGCGCAAAAAACCGCGTCTGCCGGGGCGGCGCGAAAACCGCGTCTGCCGGGGCGGCGCGAAAACTGCGTCAGCCGGGGCGAAAGAAAAAAAAAAACGCGTCTGCCGGGGCGAGCCCGGGTGCGGCACCACCGGGAAAACTGTGGCAAACAGACATGGCGATCGAGTGAGTGGGCCGCCAGCAAGGCTCAGCCAAAAAGTGCTAAGTCCGAACTGCGTCAGCTGGGGCGGCAAAAAACCGCGTCTGCCGGGGCGGCACGAAACCGCGTCAGCCGGGGCGGCGCGAAAACCGCGTCTGCCGGGGCGGCACGAAACCGCGTCAGCCGGGGCGGCGCGAAAACTGCGTCAGCCGGGGCGAGCCCGGGTGCGGCACCACCGGGAAAACTGTGGCAAACAGACATGGCGATCGAGTGAGTGGGCCGCCAGCCAGGCACAGCCGAAAAGTGCTAAGTCCGAACTGCGTCAGCCGGGGCGGCAAAAACCGCGTCAGCCGGGGCGGCGCGAAAACCGCGTCTGCCGGGGCGGCACGAAACCGCGTCAGCCGGGGCGGCGCGAAAACTGCGTCAGCCGGGGCGAGCCCGGGTGCGGCACCACCGGGAAAACTGTGGCTAACAGACATGGCGATCGAGTGAGTGGGCCACCAGCCAGGCTCAGCCAAAAAGTGCTAAGTCCGAACTGCGTCAGCCGGGGCGGCAAAAACCGCGTCAGCCGGGGCGGCGCAAAAAACCGCGTCTGCCGGGGCGGCACGAAACCGCGTCAGCCGGGGCGGCGCGAAAACTGCGTCAGCCGGGGCGAAAGAAAAAAAAAAAACGCGTCTGCCGGGGCGAGCCCGGGTGCGGCACCACCGGGAAAACTGTGGCAAACAGACATGGCGATCGAGTGAGTGGGCCGCCAGCCAGGCACAGCCGAAAAGTGCCAAGTCC
>NW_027464936.1:25000-37500 GCF_043290135.1 Rhipicephalus microplus
GCGCACGGCTGGAGAAGCTTTGCTGGCCGGCTTTCGCTCCTCGTGTTTACCGTGCGTTAAAGTTGCGCGTCCGTGGCTCTCGCAGCTCTTGCGCGCCCGGTCGCAGAGAGGAGTACGCAACCTCGACCGCACTTTCCCTGCAGGCTTCCTTCCGACTCGAAGTCCTGCGGCGGTCTCAACGAGGTGCCACATCCTCAATGCAGTCGGTCGCCCCCGTTTCGGTTGGGCTCTGGCACGACGGTCGCCACCGTCTCGCCCTTGAGTGGCCGCTGTTGGCGCTCGCTGTGAGGTGTTCAGCGTGCTGTCCGTGTTGCCGACGCGGTCAAAACGAGTCGACGGCTCACGTTCCCTTGTGCGCCGAAGGCTCTCTTGATATGTGATCCGACCCTCAGACAGACGAAGCCAAGGGAAGACCCAAGGCCGCAATGTGCGTTCAAAGAATCAGTGCTCAGTGTGTCCTGCAATTCACACCAAGTCTCGCAGCTGGCTGCGTTCTTCATCGACCCGAGAACCGAGTGATCCACCGCTTAGAGTCGTGAAAAAGTGTTTGTTCAATTCCGTACAGTCAAAACCAAACGTTTCTGGCACTCGGCCAAACAGTGGCCAAGAAGGGCGCTTTTCAGCGCACGCTTGGACTCCAAAACTCTGCCGCGCCTTTTTCGGCTGCCGCAAATCGAGCAAACGGTGTGTTTCGGACGGCGTTTCGCTTCCGCTACTTGCGAGTGCTTTCGTGGTCCACCCCTCTATAAATACTCGGGAGGCGTCGAAGCCGGTTCTCCAAGCCGGACCCGTAGGTATCGTTGTGTGCTCGCTCTCATTGGCCCGCCTAACCAGAAAATGCCTGCGGTACACCCATTTGGATAAGAGTGCACGCAGATGCGGGCCTCGACGGCTACACATTTCCTCGGGCGGCCGCCTCCCGGCCTCCGTGGAGCGCGGGATGCACGGTCCCATCGACAAGCCTCTCCCGTTTTTACCGTGGCGTCGCGGTTCACCACGGCGGGCGGGTCGGTCTCCTCCGCATAAAAAGGGGGACCCCCGCTTTTTGTTCCACGAAATCGCACAAGCTTTTTTCGCATCCACGGTTTGCCACCGCACACCAAAATGCCGATCCGGCTGCCTACTTTAGCCAACAGGTGGAGCCAGGCGCGCCGTACTTGCGCGGCACTTCCCACGTCCACCGAAGTCGGTGCCAAGGACCACTTTCGGCGCCGGAGCCGCGTACGAGCCTACTCGAGGCGGAAAAACGAAGCCAGCAAGGGCCTGGCCGCAAGTGCGTTCAATTGTCGGGACGTCCAAGTCCCTCGTTCTTCCGTGCTTCCTCTTTCGGCAAGTCGTTGCGGCACCTTCCCAAAGCGCGCAGACCCGCTAATCGCGACGAGCGCGACGTGGCCGTGCCGCCTTTCCCTCGGCAGCAAGCAAAACGCCTGGCAACGTCGACGCTCCCCTAACCGCGATCTCGCACCGTGTTTCGTGTGGCGAATTCAAAAGCCGGCCGGCGCTGCTGCAACCATTACGGTCGGTACGCATACGCCGCGGAGGGCGGGACGGTCATCGGAGCGTGCGGTTCCTCCATCGAGTACTGCGCACCTCGGCCGTCGCATCGCCGTGCCATGACCGGCCGCGCGTCAACGCGAACCGGTGCCAGCGAGATCCCTCGCCTGCAAGAACCGACCGGCAGCCTCCGTCACCCGAGGACGCGGAGGCGCTTGCCGCGGACGGCGGGACGGTATGCACTGGTGCACAGCGGACCCGTCACATCGCCAGTTCCTTGACCGACCGCCGACGCTTGTGCCGTTCCTCTCGTACTTGGCAGTCGCCGCGCGATTGTCGGGTCTCGTTCTTGCACGCTCGAACGGTCGGGAGGGCACTCGGCTGGCGTTTCGGGAACGCGCAGCCTCGCCTTCTACCGACGTAACCACGACTCGCCGTTCGCGCTCCGCCGCTCCTGTTTACAGTACTAGGCGGTCCCGCAGCGGTCGGGTCGCGCATTTCGAGCGCTTCGAGCCACGGTGCAGTGGCGGGTCGAAAGCCGACCTATGAGTGCGTTGCGCCGTTTGTACCCGCGTCCGCCACCTGGCCGACCGTCCAAGGTCGCGGTGTTGGCGTCCGCTGGGCGCAACAATTTGTCACGGGGTGCCGCTCCACATTCAGGCAGCCCCGTGGGGAAAAGCCGACCCCGCGTCCAAACGGGGTCAGCGGCAGAAAGTGTCGGGCGCAGACGCAGCTGAGGCGCTCACCCTTCACAATCCGTTAATGATCCTTCCGCAGGTTCACCTACGGAAACCTTGTTACGACTTTTACTTCCTCTAAATGATCAAGTTTGGTCATCTTTCCAACAGACCGGCGCAACCGAAAGGCCGCGCCGGACATCGGTCCGAAGACCTCACTAAATCATTCAATCGGTAGTAGCGACGGGCGGTGTGTACAAAGGGCAGGGACGTAATCAACGCGAGCTTATGACTCGCGCTTACTGGGAATTCCTCGTTCAAGGGGAACAATTGCAAGCCCCTATCCCAATCACGAAAGAAGTTCCACGGGTTACCCAGTCTTTTCAGACAGGGATAAAGACACGCTGCTTCCTTCAGTGTAGCGCGCGTGCGGCCCCGGACATCTAAGGGCATCACAGACCTGTTATTGCTCTGTTTCGTGCGGCTAGGAGCCGCTTGTCCCTCTAAGAAGGTTGTAAGGTGCTGGGAACCCCGCACCTATTTAATAGGCTAGAGTCTCGTTCGTTATCGGAATTAACCAGACAAATCGCTCCACCAACTAAGAACGGCCATGCACCACCATCCACCGAATCAAGAAAGAGCTCTCAATCTGTCAATCCTCCCAGTGTCCGGGCCGGGTAAGTTTTCCCGTGTTGAGTCAAATTAAGCCGCAGGCTCCACTCCTGGTGGTGCCCTTCCGTCAATTCCTTTAAGTTTCAGCTTTGCAACCATACTTCCCCCGGAACCCAAATACTTTGGTTTCCCGGAAGCTGCCCGCCGAGTCATTTGAGTAACTCAGGCGGATCGCTGGTTGGCATCGTTTATGGTCAGAACTAGGGCGGTATCTGATCGCCTTCGAACCTCTGACTTTCGTTCTTGATCAATGAAAACATTCTTGGCAAATGCTTTCGCAGTAGTTCGTCTTGCGACGGTCCAAGAATTTCACCTCTAGCGCCGCAATACGAATGCCCCCGTCCGTCCCTCTTAATCATTACCTCGTATTCCAAAAACCAACAGAACAGAAACGAGGTCTTGTTCTATTATTCCATGCAAGTTTATTCAGGCGACTCGCCTGCGTTGAGCACTCTAATTTTTTCAAAGTAAAAGCACCGGCCATCTCGAGGCACACAATGAAGTGCACCAAGAAAGAACCGGCATGATGTTCAGTCCGAGCCGTCGCATCGGGTAGATGCACTACTCGTCTGGAACTGAGATCCAACTACGAGCTTTTTAACCGCAGCAGCTTTAGTATACGCTATTGGAGCTGGAATTACCGCGGCTGCTGGCACCAGACTTGCCCTCCAATTGATCCTCGTTAAAGGATTTAGAGTGTACTCATTTCAATTACGGGGCCTCAAAAGAGTCCCGTATTGTTATTTTTCGTCACTACCTCCCCGTGCCGGGAGTGGGTAATTTGCGCGCCTGCTGCCTTCCTTGGATGTGGTAGCCGTTTCTCAGGCTCCCTCTCCGGAATCGAACCCTGATTCTCCGTTACCCGTAACAACCATGGTAAGCAAGTAACCTACCATCGAAAGTTGATAAGGCAGACACTTGAAAGAAACGTCGCCGGCTCGTGGCCATGCGATCAGCACAAAGTTATCCAGAGTCACCACACAATACGGGCCGAAACCCGATCGATCTTGGTCTAATAAAAGCACCCGTTACCCAAAGGGCTCCAGGCTCACTGCATGTATTAGCTCTAGAATTGCCACAGTTATCCAAGTAGGAAGAAACGATCTAAGGAACCATAACTGATTTAATGAGCCATTCGCGGTTTCGCCTTATTTCGGCATGTACTTAGACATGCATGGCTTAATCTTTGAGACAAGCATATGATTACTGGCAGGATCAACCAGGTAATCGTTCGACTGCGCGTCCGTCCTCGCCCTCGGCGGGCCGGACGCAGTCTGTGTGCGGCGGAGGCCACCTTCAGGCGCCCCAACACGCTTATTTTGCACTCCGAGATGACGGCGTTCGAGCTCGCTACGGCACAACCTTCCCGAAAGACGAGTGGGAGCCGTGCGGCAAGAAGCACGTTCATGCTCGCTCTTTTTCGTTGCATCGACTCGGTCGCGCCGTGCGGGTTGCCCAAGCCCGCTGCACTGTCGGTGGACCGGCCGGAACTAGCAACGGAGCCGAGACTGCAAAGCCGCCAGACGACGGGTCACGCCCGCGTCTTCGGCGCTTTCGCATCTGAATCGCCCGAGGACGACACGGAACACACCTCGATATCGTGGTAAAACGGCACCGTCCGACAACCAGCCCCTAACGCATCAAGCGGATGAGGCTGCAGACGACTGCCGTGGATTCCCCTGGAGCAGACCCGAGGACACGCTTGACGAGGCCGAAGCCCGCCGCATATCAGACACCCGGTCGCTTTCGCGTACGCCGCTCACGAGAACCCCCACATAATAGCAGCGATAAGTACCCAGACCTCCTTGGGCCCTAATACGAGCGTACTCGAGAAAATTTCACCGCGGGTGTGCCCCGAAACGTGTGGCATGTTGAGCGTGCCACAAGTCTACGTCGCTCTCAAACCCGCCGAGGTCGTAGAATTTGCGACCCTACTCACGAAATTCCCACCGAGGATACGGCCGCAAACGTACCGCACCTTGGGTAGGCCACGAGTTTGTGCAACACTACGCTGACGGCACAGCACCGAGGTCGTGCGCGCACGCACGGGAAAATTCCGCCGCGGTTTCTGCCGAAAACGTGAGGCACCACGACTCTCCGCAAGTTCGCGTCGACTGCGAAAGACCGAAGTCGTGAACGACGTGTCCGCTACTCGCCGCCGACACGCTGGACACCAAACGTACAACGACTCGACGGCGTCGTAGAGGCCCACGACGCGGTTTTCCTTAACGACGTCTCGGCGTGGCACCGACAGGTTAGAACGGCCGACCAACGTTCCCTGTCCGCCGTTCGGCTCAGTCGAAGGGCTCGGCGACTTCGGCAACGCTGCGAAGCCGCACGGTGACGCACGCCATGTCCCCATTTTTTTTTTTCTTTCTGCGTCTGCCGGGGTGCCCCTATAATAGCAGCGATAAGCACCCAGACCGCCGTGGGTCGCTCGCCCCGGCTGACGTGGTTTTTCGTACTCCTGCGGCGGTCGCCGTCAAGCACGTCCAAATACGCTACTTTCGTGGGCGCATTCACGCTCTTTCGCTTCGCCGGAGTGCCAGCACTCACTCTGCCAAAAACGGCGAACATCCGAGCGGCGGTTCCCACTTTTGCGTCGGCGTCGCAAACCCCGCCCCGGCAGACGAGGTTTGCCGTACTCGTGCGACGGTGGCCGGCGGGCACGTCGAAAGACGCCGATATCGTGCGCGAATTGGCGCACCTTGGCTTCACCGGAGTGCCGCCACTGACTCCTCCAAAAACGGCGAAGATCCGAGCGGCGCTTCCCACTTTCGCATCGGCGTCCCGAACTCCGCCCCGGCTGACGCGGTTTACCGTACTCGTGCGACGGTCGCCGGCGAGCACGTGGAAAGACGCCGATATCGTGCCCGAATCGGCTCCGTTCGGCTTCGCCGGAGTGCCAGCACTGGCTCGGCGAAAGACGACGAACATCCGAGCGACGGTTCTCACTATTGCGTACGCGTCGCAAACCCCGCCCCGGCAGACGCACTTTGCCGTACTCGTGCGACGGTCGCCGGCGAGCACGTAGAAAGACGCCGATATCGTGCCGGAATCGGCCCCGTTTGGCTTCGCCGGAGTGCCAGCACTCACTCGGCCACAAACGGCGAACATCCGAGCGGCGGTTCCCACTTAGCCGTCGGCGTCCCGAACTCCGCCCCGGCAGACGCGGTTGCCGAGCTCGTGCGACTAGCGACCGCGAAGCCGTCTCGCGACGCCGCTTTCGTGCGCGGCTCCCACTGCGACCTGGGTCACCCGAGGTCGACGAGCAAAAAAGAATGTCGAAAAAAATTTTTTTTTTTTTTGCGTCTGCCGGGGTGCCCCTATAATAGCAGCGATAAGCACCCAGACCGCCATGGGTCGCTCGCCCCGGCTGACGTGGTTTTTCGTTTTCCTGCGGTGGTCGTCGTCAAGCACGTCCAAACACGCCACTTTCGTGGGCGCATTCGCGCTCTTTCGCTTCGCCGGAGTGCCAGCACTCACTCTGCCAAAAACGGCGAACATCCGAGCGGCGGTTCCCACTTTTGCGTCGGCGTCGCAAACCCCGCCCCGGCAGACGAGGTTTGCCGTACTCGTGCGACGGTGGCCGGCGGGCACGTCGAAAGACGCCGATATCGTGCGCGAATTGGCGCACCTTGGCTTCACCGGAGTGCCGCCACTGACTCCTCCAAAAACGGCGAAGATCCGAGCGGCGCTTCCCACTTTCGCATCGGCGTCCCGAACTCCGCCCCGGCTGACGCGGTTTACCGTACTCGTGCGACGGTCGCCGGCGAGCACGTGGAAAGACGCCGATATCGTGCCCGAATCGGCTCCGTTCGGCTTCGCCGGATTGCCAGCACTGGCTCGGCGAAAGACGACGAACATCCGAGCGACGGTTCTCACTATTGCGTACGCGTCGCAAACCCCGCCCCGGCAGACGCACTTTGCCGTACTCGTGCGACGGTCGCCGGCGAGCACGTAGAAAGACGCCGATATCGTGCCGGAATCGGCCCCGTTTGGCTTCGCCGGAGTGCCAGCACTCACTCGGCCACAAACGGCGAACATCCGAGCGGCGGTTCCCACTTAGCCGTCGGCGTCCCGAACTCCGCCCCGGCAGACGCGGTTGCCGAGCTCGTGCGACTAGCGACCGCGAAGCCGTCTCGCGACGCCGCTTTCGTGCGCGGCTCCCACTGCGACCTGGGTCACCCGAGGTCGACGAGCAAAAAAGAATGTCGAAAAAAATTTTTTTTTTTTTTTTTGCGTCTGCCGGGGTGCCCCTATAATAGCAGCGATAAGCACCCAGACCGCCATGGGTCGCTCGCCCCGGCTGACGTGGTTTTTCGTTTTCCTGCGGTGGTCGTCGTCAAGCACGTCCAAACACGCCACTTTCGTGGGCGCATTCGCGCTCTTTCGCTTCGCCGGAGTGCCAGCACTCACTCTGCCAAAAACGGCGAACATCCTAGTGGCGGTTCCCACTTTTGCGTCGGCGTCGCCAACCCCGCCCCGGCATACGCGGTTTGCCGTACTCGTGCGGCGGTGGCCGGCGGGCACGTCGAAAGACACCGATATCGTGCGCGAGTCGATGCTTCTTGGTCTCGCAGGAGGGCCGCCACTCACTCCTGCAAAAACGGCGAAGATCCGAGCGGCGCTTCCCACTTTTTCGTCGGCGTCGCAAACCTCGCCCCGGCAGACGCGCTTTGCCGTACTCGTGCGACGGTCGCCGGCGAGCACGTCGAAATACGCCGATATCGTGCCCGAATCGGCCCCGTTTCGCTTCGCCGGAGTGCCAGCACTCGCTCGGCCAAAGACGACGAACATCCGAGCGACGGTTCCCACTATTGCGTACGCGTCGCGAACCCCGCCCCGGCAGACGCGGTTTGCCGTACTCGTGCGGCGGTGGCCGGCGGGCACGTCGAAAGACGCCGATATCGTGCACGAATTGGCGCTCCTTGGCTTCACCGGAGTGCCAGCACTCACTCGGCCAAAAACGGCGAACATCCGAGCAGCGGTACCCACTTAGCCGTCGGCATCCCGAACTCCGCGCCGGCTGACGCGGTTGCCGAGCTCGTGCGACTAGCGACCGCGAACGCGTCTCGCGACGCCGCTTTCGTGCGCGGCTCCCATTGCGACCTGGGTTACCCGAGCTCGACCAGCAAAAAAGAAGGTCGAAAATTTTTTTTTTTTTTTCTGCGTCTGCCGGGGTGCCCCTATAATAGCAGCGATAAGCACCCAGACCGCCGTGTGTCGCTCGCCCCGGCTGACGTGGTTTTTCGTACTCCTGCAGCGGTCGCCGTCACGCACGTCCAAATACGCCACTTTCGTGGGCGCATTCGCGCTCTTTCGCGTCGCCGGAGTGCCAGCACTCACTCTGCCAAAAACGGCCAACATCCGAGCGGCGGTTCCCACTTTTGCGTCGGCGTCGTAAACCCCGCCCCGGCAGACGCGGTTTGCCCTACTCGTGCGACGGTCGCCGGCGAGCGCGTCGAAAGACGCCGATATCGTGCGCTAATTGGCGCTCCTTGGCTTCTCCGGAGTGCCGCCACTCACTCCTCCAAAAACGGCGAAGATCCGAGCGGCGTTCTCCACTTTCGCATCGGCGTCCCGAACTCCGCCCGGGCTGACGCGGTTTACCGTACTCGTGCGACGGTCGCCGGCGGGCACGTCGAAAGACGCCGATATCGTGCCGTAATCGGCCCCGTTTGGCTTCGCCCGTGTGCCAGCACTCACTCGGCCAAAAACGGCGAACATCCGAGCAGCGTTTCCCACTTTCGCATCGGCGTCCCGAAGCCCGCCCCGGCAGACGCGGTTTGCCCTACTCGAGCGACGGTCGCCGGCGATCACGTCGAAAGGCGCCGAATTCGTGCACGAATCGATGCTTCTTGGTCTCGCAGGAGGGCCGCCACTCACTCCTGCAAAAACGGCGAAGATCCGAGTTGCGCTTCCCACTTTTTCGTCGGCGTCCCGAACTACGCCCCGGCTGACGCGGTTTACCGTACTCGTGCGACGGTCGCCGGCGGGCACTTCAAAATACGCCGATTTCGTGGGCGCATTCACGCTGTTTCGCTTCCCCGGAGTGCCAACACTCACTCTGCCGAAAGCGGCGATCATCCGAGCGGCGGTTCCCACTTTTGCGTCGGCTTCGCAAACGGCGCCCCGGCAGACGCGCTCGTGCGACGTACTCGTGCGACGGTCGCCGGCGAGCACGTCGAAAGACGCCGATATCGTGCTCGAATCGACCCCGTTTCGCTTCGCCGGAGTGCTGCCAGTCACGGCGCAGAAAACGGCGAACAAGTGTTTTTTTTTTTTTTTTTCCTAGAATTTGTGTTATAGAAGGCACATTTGATATCGGACGATAATTTTCAACTTTATCACGCGCACCGATTTTCGTGTAGAGGTTTGCAAGTTTATGGGAATTTCTCCACTTGGAATAATGCGATTTAGTAGTACTACGAGAACTTCATGGATGTACTCAAGGGTACGGGGCAAGTCAGTTACGTCAACACCTGCAGATTTTTTACACTTCAAACTGAAAATTGTTGGTTGTGAGTCCTCGTGTGATATTAAAGGCCGATTCGCTAACACATAGAACAAAGAAAGAAAGGAAGAAAAAACGCCCGCGCTCGCTCAAGAAACCTGGGTTCGCAACAAGTGGCAACAACAAGCAACCGAGCGAGTGCGCCAAAACCCGTGGCGGCCGAACAAACGCGAAGTCCCAACCGCGTCAGCCGGGGCGGCACGGGACAGGAAAAATCACTTCAGCCGGGGCGGCGGGGCACCGAATAAACCTCGTCACCTCGTCGCAGGATAAAAGAGGAAACAAAAAGTCTAAACAGCGTCTGCTGGAGCGAATGCGTAATAAAACAACAACAACAACAAAAAAAAAACACCCGCGCTCAAGAAGTCTGCAATCACCACAAAAGGCGACTGTGACCGAGCAGCGTCAGCCGGGGCCGTGCGGAAACGGAAAAACCGCGACTACCGGGGCGTCGAGGCACCGAAAAATCCACTTCAGCCGCGGCGAAAAAAAAAAACAAAAAGAAAGACGGAGGGGGGGGGGGGAACCACGTCTGCCGGGGCGAAGGAAAAAAAAAAACGCGTCTGCCGGGGCGAGCCCGGGTGCGGCACCACCGGGAAAACTGTGGCAAACAGACATGGCGATCGAGTGAGTGGGCCGCCAGCCAGGCTCAGCCAAAAAGTGCAAAGTCCGAACTGCGTCAGCCGGGGCGGCAAAAACCACGTCAGCCGGGGCGGCGCAAAAAACCGCGTCTGCCGGGGCGGCACGAAACCGCGTCAGCCGGGGCGGCGCGAAAACTGCGTCAGCCGGGGCGAAAGAAAAAAAAAAAAAAAACGCGTCTGCCGGGGCGAGCCCGGGTGCGGCACCACCGGGAAAACTGTGGCAAACAGACATGGCGATCGAGTGAGTGGGCCGCCAGCCAGGCACAGCCGAAAAGTGCAAAGTCCGAACCGTGTCAGCCGGGGCGGCAAAAAACCGCGTCAGCCGGGGCGGCGCAAAAAACCGCGTCTGCCGGGGCGGCACGAAACCGCGTCAGCCGGGGCGGCGCGAAAACTGCGTCAGCCGGGGCGAGCCCGGGTGCGGCACCACCGGGAAAACTGTGGCAAACAGACATGGCGATCGAGTGAGTGGGCCGCCAGCCAGGCTCAGCCAAAAAGTGCCAAGTCCGAACTGCGTCAGCCGGGGCGGCAAAAAACCGCGTCAGCCGGGGCGGCGCAAAAAACCGCGTCTGCCGGGGCGGCGCGAAAACCGCGTCTGCCGGGGCGGCGCGAAAACTGCGTCAGCCGGGGCGAAAGAAAAAAAAAAACGCGTCTGCCGGGGCGAGCCCGGGTGCGGCACCACCGGGAAAACTGTGGCAAACAGACATGGCGATCGAGTGAGTGGGCCGCCAGCAAGGCTCAGCCAAAAAGTGCTAAGTCCGAACTGCGTCAGCTGGGGCGGCAAAAAACCGCGTCTGCCGGGGCGGCACGAAACCGCGTCAGCCGGGGCGGCGCGAAAACCGCGTCTGCCGGGGCGGCACGAAACCGCGTCAGCCGGGGCGGCGCGAAAACTGCGTCAGCCGGGGCGAGCCCGGGTGCGGCACCACCGGGAAAACTGTGGCAAACAGACATGGCGATCGAGTGAGTGGGCCGCCAGCCAGGCACAGCCGAAAAGTGCTAAGTCCGAACTGCGTCAGCCGGGGCAGCAAAAACCGCGTCAGCCGGGGCGGCGCGAAAACCGCGTCTGCCGGGGCGGCACGAAACCGCGTCAGCCGGGGCGGCGCGAAAACTGCGTCAGCCGGGGCGAGCCCGGGTGCGGCACCACCGGGAAAACTGTGGCTAACAGACATGGCGATCGAGTGAGTGGGCCACCAGCCAGGCTCAGCCAAAAAGTGCTAAGTCCGAACTGCGTCAGCCGGGGCGGCAAAAACCGCGTCAGCCGGGGCGGCGCAAAAAACCGCGTCTGCCGGGGCGGCACGAAACCGCGTCAGCCGGGGCGGCGCGAAAACTGCGTCAGCCGGGGCGAAAGAAAAAAAAAAAAACGCGTCTGCCGGGGCGAGCCCGGGTGCGGCACCACCGGGAAAACTGTGGCAAACAGACATGGCGATCGAGTGAGTGGGCCGCCAGCCAGGCACAGCCGAAAAGTGCCAAGTCCGAACTGCGTCAGCCGGGGCGGCAAAAAACCGCGTCAGCCGGGGCGGCGCAAAAAACCGCGTCTGCCGGGGCGGCACGAAACCGCGTCAGCCGGGGCGGCGCGAAAACTGCGTCAGCCGGGGCGAGCCCGGGTGCGGCACCACCGGGAAAACTGTGGCAAACAGACATGGCGATCGAGTGAGTGGGCCGCCAGCCAGGCTCAGCCAAAAAGTGCCAAGTCCGAACTGCGTCAGCCGGGGCGGCGCAAAAAACCGCGTCTGCCGGGGCGGCGCGAAAACCGCGTCTGCCGGGGCGGCGCGAAAACTGCGTCAGCCGGGGCGAAAGAAAAAAAAAACGCGTCTGCCGGGGCGAGCCCGGGTGCGGCACCACCGGGAAAACTGTGGCAAACAGACATGGCGATCGAGTGAGTGGGCCGCCAGCAAGGCTCAGCCAAAAAGTGCCAAGTCCGAACTGCGTCAGCCGGGGCGGCAAAAAACCGCGTCTGCCGGGGCGGCACGAAACCGCGTCAGCCGGGGCGGCGCGAAAACCGCGTCTGCCGGGGCGGCACGAAACCGCGTCAGCCGGGGCGAGCCCGGGTGCGGCACCACCGGGAAAACTGTGGCAAACAGACATGGCGATCGAGTGAGTGGGCCGCCAGCCAGGCACAGCCGAAAAGTGCTAAGTCCGAACTGCGTCAGCCGGGGCGGCAAAAACCGCGTCAGCCGGGGCGGCGCAAAAACCGCGTCTGCCGGGGCGAATGCAAAAAAAACAAAGAAAAAAGCCCGCGCTTAATCAAAAGAAAACAAAGAAAAAAGCTTGCGCTTAATCAAAAGAAAACAAACAAAAAAAGTTCGCGCTTAAGCCTGGCGGTGGAACCACCGGGGCAAACAGACCTGGCGATCGAGTGAGTGGGCCGCCAGCCGGGGTGAGCCAAAAAGTGCAAAGTCGGAACCGCGTCAGCCGGGGCGGCGCGAAAACCGCGTCCGCCGGGGCGGCGCAAAAACTGCGTCAGCCGGGGCGGCACGGAAAAACGAAAACCGCGTCAGCCGG
>NW_027464936.1:45000-57500 GCF_043290135.1 Rhipicephalus microplus
CACCAAAATGCCGATCCGGCTGCCTACTTTAGCCAACAGGTGGAGCCAGGCGCGCCGTACTTGCGCGGCACTTCCCACGTCCACCGAAGTCGGTGCCAAGGACCACTTTCGGCGCCGGAGCCGCGTACGAGCCTACTCGAGGCGGAAGAACGAAGCCAGCAAGGGCCTGGCCGCAAGTGCGTTCAATTGTCGGGACGTCCAAGTCCCTCGTTCTTCCGTGCTTCCTCTTTCGGCAAGTCGTTGCGGCACCTTCCCAAAGCGCGCAGACCCGCTAATCGCGACGAGCGCGACGTGGCCGTGCCGCCTTTCCCTCGGCAGCAAGCAAAACGCCTGGCAACGTCGACGCTCCCCTAACCGCGATCTCGCACCGTGTTTCGTGTGGCGAATTCAAAAGCCGGCCGGCGCTGCTGCAACCATTACGGTCGGTACGCATACGCCGTGGAGGGCGGGACGGTCATCGGAGCGTGCGGTTCCTCCATCGAGTACTGCGCACCTCGGCCGTCGCATCGCCGTGCCATGACCGGCCGCGCGTCAACGCGAACCGGTGCCAGCGAGATCCCTCGCCTGCAAGAACCGACCGGCAGCCTCCGTCACCCGAGGACGCGGAGGCGCTTGCCGCGGACGGCGGGACGGTATGCACTGGTGCACAGCGGACCCGTCACATCGCCAGTTCCTTGACCGACCGCCGACGCTTGTGCCGTTCCTCTCGTACTTGGCAGTCGCCGCGCGATTGTCGGGTCTCGTTCTTGCACGCTCGAACGGTCGGGAGGGCACTCGGCTGGCGTTTCGGGAACGCGCAGCCTCGCCTTCTACCGACGTAACCACGACTCGCCGTTCGCGCTCCGCCGCTCCTGTTTACAGTACTAGGCGGTCCCGCAGCGGTCGGGTCGCGCATTTCGAGCGCTTCGAGCCACGGTGCAGTGGCGGGTCGAAAGCCGACCTATGAGTGCGTTGCGCCGTTTGTACCCGCGTCCGCCACCTGGCCGACCGTCCAAGGTCGCGGTGTTGGCGTCCGCTGGGCGCAACAATTTGTCACGGGGTGCCGCTCCACATTCAGGCAGCCCCGTGGGGAAAAGCCGACCCCGCGTCCAAACGGGGTCAGCGGCAGAAAGTGTCGGGCGCAGACGCAGCTGAGGCGCTCACCCTTCACAATCCGTTAATGATCCTTCCGCAGGTTCACCTACGGAAACCTTGTTACGACTTTTACTTCCTCTAAATGATCAAGTTTGGTCATCTTTCCAACAGACCGGCGCAACCGAAAGGCCGCGCCGGACATCGGTCCGAAGACCTCACTAAATCATTCAATCGGTAGTAGCGACGGGCGGTGTGTACAAAGGGCAGGGACGTAATCAACGCGAGCTTATGACTCGCGCTTACTGGGAATTCCTCGTTCAAGGGGAACAATTGCAAGCCCCTATCCCAATCACGAAAGAAGTTCCACGGGTTACCCAGTCTTTTCAGACAGGGATAAAGACACGCTGCTTCCTTCAGTGTAGCGCGCGTGCGGCCCCGGACATCTAAGGGCATCACAGACCTGTTATTGCTCTGTTTCGTGCGGCTAGGAGCCGCTTGTCCCTCTAAGAAGGTTGTAAGGTGCTGGGAACCCCGCACCTATTTAATAGGCTAGAGTCTCGTTCGTTATCGGAATTAACCAGACAAATCGCTCCACCAACTAAGAACGGCCATGCACCACCATCCACCGAATCAAGAAAGAGCTCTCAATCTGTCAATCCTCCCAGTGTCCGGGCCGGGTAAGTTTTCCCGTGTTGAGTCAAATTAAGCCGCAGGCTCCACTCCTGGTGGTGCCCTTCCGTCAATTCCTTTAAGTTTCAGCTTTGCAACCATACTTCCCCCGGAACCCAAATACTTTGGTTTCCCGGAAGCTGCCCGCCGAGTCATTTGAGTAACTCAGGCGGATCGCTGGTTGGCATCGTTTATGGTCAGAACTAGGGCGGTATCTGATCGCCTTCGAACCTCTGACTTTCGTTCTTGATCAATGAAAACATTCTTGGCAAATGCTTTCGCAGTAGTTCGTCTTGCGACGGTCCAAGAATTTCACCTCTAGCGCCGCAATACGAATGCCCCCGTCCGTCCCTCTTAATCATTACCTCGTATTCCAAAAACCAACAGAACAGAAACGAGGTCTTGTTCTATTATTCCATGCAAGTTTATTCAGGCGACTCGCCTGCGTTGAGCACTCTAATTTTTTCAAAGTAAAAGCACCGGCCATCTCGAGGCACACAATGAAGTGCACCAAGAAAGAACCGGCATGATGTTCAGTCCGAGCCGTCGCATCGGGTAGATGCACTACTCGTCTGGAACTGAGATCCAACTACGAGCTTTTTAACCGCAGCAGCTTTAGTATACGCTATTGGAGCTGGAATTACCGCGGCTGCTGGCACCAGACTTGCCCTCCAATTGATCCTCGTTAAAGGATTTAGAGTGTACTCATTTCAATTACGGGGCCTCAAAAGAGTCCCGTATTGTTATTTTTCGTCACTACCTCCCCGTGCCGGGAGTGGGTAATTTGCGCGCCTGCTGCCTTCCTTGGATGTGGTAGCCGTTTCTCAGGCTCCCTCTCCGGAATCGAACCCTGATTCTCCGTTACCCGTAACAACCATGGTAAGCAAGTAACCTACCATCGAAAGTTGATAAGGCAGACACTTGAAAGAAACGTCGCCGGCTCGTGGCCATGCGATCAGCACAAAGTTATCCAGAGTCACCACACAATACGGGCCAAAACCCGATCGATCTTGGTCTAATAAAAGCACCCGTTACCCAAAGGGCTCCAGGCTCACTGCATGTATTAGCTCTAGAATTGCCACAGTTATCCAAGTAGGAAGAAACGATCTAAGGAACCATAACTGATTTAATGAGCCATTCGCGGTTTCGCCTTATTTCGGCATGTACTTAGACATGCATGGCTTAATCTTTGAGACAAGCATATGATTACTGGCAGGATCAACCAGGTAATCGTTCGACTGCGCGTCCGTCCTCGCCCTCGGCGGGCCGGACGCAGTCTGTGTGCGGCGGAGGCCACCTTCAGGCGCCCCAACACGCTTATTTTGCACTCCGAGATGACGGCGTTCGAGCTCGCTACGGCACAACCTTCCCGAAAGACGAGTGGGAGCCGTGCGGCAAGAAGCACGTTCATGCTCGCTCTTTTTCGTTGCATCGACTCGGTCGCGCCGTGCGGGTTGCCCAAGCCCGCTGCACTGTCGGTGGACCGGCCGGAACTAGCAACGGAGCCGAGACTGCAAAGCCGCCAGACGACGGGTCACGCCCGCGTCTTCGGCGCTTTCGCATCTGAATCGCCCGAGGACGACACGGAACACACCTCGATATCGTGGTAAAACGGCACCGTCCGACAACCAGCCCCTAACGCATCAAGCGGGTGAGGCTGCAGACGACTGCCGTGGATTCCCCTGGAGCAGACCCGAGGACACGCTTGACGAGGCCGAAGCCCGCCGCATATCAGACACCCGGTCGCTTTCGCGTACGCCGCTCACGAGAACCCCCACATAATAGCAGCGATAAGTACCCAGACCTCCTTGGGCCCTAATACGAGCGTACTCGAGAAAATTTCACCGCGGGTGTGCCCCGAAACGTGTGGCATGTTGAGCGTGCCACAAGTCTACGTCGCTCTCAAACCCGCCGAGGTCGTAGAATTTGCGACCCTACTCACGAAATTCCCACCGAGGATACGGCCGCAAACGTACCGCACCTTGGGTAGGCCACGAGTTTGTGCAACACTACGCTGACGGCACAGCACCGAGGTCGTGCGCGCACGCACGGGAAAATTCCGCCGCGGTTTCTGCCGAAAACGTGAGGCACCACGACTCTCCGCAAGTTCGCGTCGACTGCGAAAGACCGAAGTCGTGAACGACGTGTCCGCTACTCGCCGCCGACACGCTGGACACCAAACGTACAACGACTCGACGGCGTCGTAGAGGCCCACGACGCGGTTTTCCTTAACGACGTCTCGGCGTGGCACCGACAGGTTAGAACGGCCGACCAACGTTCCCTGTCCGCCGTTCGGCTCAGTCGAAGGGCTCGGCGACTTCGGCAACGCTGCGAAGCCGCACGGTGACGCACGCCATGTCCCCATTTTTTTTTTTCTTTCTGCGTCTGCCGGGGTGCCCCTATAATAGCAGCGATAAGCACCCAGACCGCCGTGGGTCGCTCGCCCCGGCTGACGTGGTTTTTCGTACTCCTGCGGCGGTCGCCGTCAAGCACGTCCAAATACGCTACTTTCGTGGGCGCATTCACGCTCTTTCGCTTCGCCGGAGTGCCAGCACTCACTCTGCCAAAAACGGCGAACATCCGAGCGGCGGTTCCCACTTTTGCGTCGGCGTCGCAAACCCCGCCCCGGCAGACGAGGTTTGCCGTACTCGTGCGACGGTGGCCGGCGGGCACGTCGAAAGACGCCGATATCGTGCGCGAATTGGCGCACCTTGGCTTCACCGGAGTGCCGCCACTGACTCCTCCAAAAACGGCGAAGATCCGAGCGGCGCTTCCCACTTTCGCATCGGCGTCCCGAACTCCGCCCCGGCTGACGCGGTTTACCGTACTCGTGCGACGGTCGCCGGCGAGCACGTGGAAAGACGCCGATATCGTGCCCGAATCGGCTCCGTTCGGCTTCGCCGGAGTGCCAGCACTGGCTCGGCGAAAGACGACGAACATCCGAGCGACGGTTCTCACTATTGCGTACGCGTCGCAAACCCCGCCCCGGCAGACGCACTTTGCCGTACTCGTGCGACGGTCGCCGGCGAGCACGTAGAAAGACGCCGATATCGTGCCGGAATCGGCCCCGTTTGGCTTCGCCGGAGTGCCAGCACTCACTCGGCCACAAACGGCGAACATCCGAGCGGCGGTTCCCACTTAGCCGTCGGCGTCCCGAACTCCGCCCCGGCAGACGCGGTTGCCGAGCTCGTGCGACTAGCGACCGCGAAGCCGTCTCGCGACGCCGCTTTCGTGCGCGGCTCCCACTGCGACCTGGGTCACCCGAGGTCGACGAGCAAAAAAGAATGTCGAAAAAAATTTTTTTTTTTTTTTGCGTCTGCCGGGGTGCCCCTATAATAGCAGCGATAAGCACCCAGACCGCCATGGGTCGCTCGCCCCGGCTGACGTGGTTTTTCGTTTTCCTGCGGTGGTCGTCGTCAAGCACGTCCAAACACGCCACTTTCGTGGGCGCATTCGCGCTCTTTCGCTTCGCCGGAGTGCCAGCACTCACTCTGCCAAAAACGGCGAACATCCGAGCGGCGGTTCCCACTTTTGCGTCGGCGTCGCGCAAACCCCGCCCCGGCAGACGAGGTTTGCCGTACTCGTGCGACGGTGGCCGGCGGGCACGTCGAAAGGACGCCGATATCGTGCGCGAATTGGCGCACCTTGGCTTCACCGGAGTGCCGCCACTGACTCCTCCAAAAACGGCGAAGATCCGAGCGGCGCTTCCCACTTTCGCATCGGCGTCCCGAACTCCGCCCCGGCTGACGCGGTTTACCGTACTCGTGCGACGGTCGCCGGCGAGCACGTGGAAAGACGCCGATATCGTGCCCGAATCGGCTCCGTTCGGCTTCGCCGGATTGCCAGCACTGGCTCGGCGAAAGACGACGAACATCCGAGCGACGGTTCTCACTATTGCGTACGCGTCGCAAACCCCGCCCCGGCAGACGCACTTTGCCGTACTCGTGCGACGGTCGCCGGCGAGCACGTAGAAAGACGCCGATATCGTGCCGGAATCGGCCCCGTTTGGCTTCGCCGGAGTGCCAGCACTCACTCGGCCACAAACGGCGAACATCCGAGCGGCGGTTCCCACTTAGCCGTCGGCGTCCCGAACTCCGCCCCGGCAGACGCGGTTGCCGAGCTCGTGCGACTAGCGACCGCGAAGCCGTCTCGCGACGCCGCTTTCGTGCGCGGCTCCCACTGCGACCTGGGTCACCCGAGGTCGACGAGCAAAAAAGAATGTCGAAAAAAATTTTTTTTTTTTTTTTTTGCGTCTGCCGGGGTGCCCCTATAATAGCAGCGATAAGCACCCAGACCGCCATGGGTCGCTCGCCCCGGCTGACGTGGTTTTTCGTTTTCCTGCGGTGGTCGTCGTCAAGCACGTCCAAACACGCCACTTTCGTGGGCGCATTCGCGCTCTTTCGCTTCGCCGGAGTGCCAGCACTCACTCTGCCAAAAACGGCGAACATCCTAGTGGCGGTTCCCACTTTTGCGTCGGCGTCGCCAACCCCGCCCCGGCATACGCGGTTTGCCGTACTCGTGCGGCGGTGGCCGGCGGGCACGTCGAAAGACACCGATATCGTGCGCGAGTCGATGCTTCTTGGTCTCGCAGGAGGGCCGCCACTCACTCCTGCAAAAACGGCGAAGATCCGAGCGGCGCTTCCCACTTTTTCGTCGGCGTCGCAAACCTCGCCCCGGCAGACGCGCTTTGCCGTACTCGTGCGACGGTCGCCGGCGAGCACGTCGAAATACGCCGATATCGTGCCCGAATCGGCCCCGTTTCGCTTCGCCGGAGTGCCAGCACTCGCTCGGCCAAAGACGACGAACATCCGAGCGACGGTTCCCACTATTGCGTACGCGTCGCGAACCCCGCCCCGGCAGACGCGGTTTGCCGTACTCGTGCGGCGGTGGCCGGCGGGCACGTCGAAAGACGCCGATATCGTGCACGAATTGGCGCTCCTTGGCTTCACCGGAGTGCCAGCACTCACTCGGCCAAAAACGGCGAACATCCGAGCAGCGGTACCCACTTAGCCGTCGGCATCCCGAACTCCGCGCCGGCTGACGCGGTTGCCGAGCTCGTGCGACTAGCGACCGCGAACGCGTCTCGCGACGCCGCTTTCGTGCGCGGCTCCCATTGCGACCTGGGTTACCCGAGCTCGACCAGCAAAAAAGAAGGTCGAAAATTTTTTTTTTTTTTTCTGCGTCTGCCGGGGTGCCCCTATAATAGCAGCGATAAGCACCCAGACCGCCGTGTGTCGCTCGCCCCGGCTGACGTGGTTTTTCGTACTCCTGCAGCGGTCGCCGTCACGCACGTCCAAATACGCCACTTTCGTGGGCGCATTCGCGCTCTTTCGCGTCGCCGGAGTGCCAGCACTCACTCTGCCAAAAACGGCCAACATCCGAGCGGCGGTTCCCACTTTTGCGTCGGCGTCGTAAACCCCGCCCCGGCAGACGCGGTTTGCCCTACTCGTGCGACGGTCGCCGGCGAGCGCGTCGAAAGACGCCGATATCGTGCGCGAGTCGATGCTTCTTGGTCTCGCAGGAGGGCCGCCACTCACTCCTGCAAAAACGGCGAAGATCCGAGCGGCGCTTCCCACTTTTTCGTCGGCGTCGCAAACCTCGCCCCGGCAGACGCGCTTTGCCGTACTCGTGCGACGGTCGCCGGCGAGCACGTCGAAATACGCCGATATCGTGCCCGAATCGGCCCCGTTTCGCTTCGCCGGAGTGCCAGCACTCGCTCGGCCAAAGACGACGAACATCCGAGCGACGGTTCCCACTATTGCGTACGCGTCGCGAACCCCGCCCCGGCAGACGCGGTTTGCCGTACTCGTGCGGCGGTGGCCGGCGGGCACGTCGAAAGACGCCGATATCGTGCACGAATTGGCGCTCCTTGGCTTCACCGGAGTGCCAGCACTCACTCGGCCAAAAACGGCGAACATCCGAGCAGCGGTACCCACTTAGCCGTCGGCATCCCGAACTCCGCGCCGGCTGACGCGGTTGCCGAGCTCGTGCGACTAGCGACCGCGAACGCGTCTCGCGACGCCGCTTTCGTGCGCGGCTCCCATTGCGACCTGGGTTACCCGAGCTCGACCAGCAAAAAAGAAGGTCGAAAATTTTTTTTTTTTTTTTCTGCGTCTGCCGGGGTGCCCCTATAATAGCAGCGATAAGCACCCAGACCGCCGTGTGTCGCTCGCCCCGGCTGACGTGGTTTTTCGTACTCCTGCAGCGGTCGCCGTCACGCACGTCCAAATACGCCACTTTCGTGGGCGCATTCGCGCTCTTTCGCGTCGCCGGAGTGCCAGCACTCACTCTGCCAAAAACGGCCAACATCCGAGCGGCGGTTCCCACTTTTGCGTCGGCGTCGTAAACCCCGCCCCGGCAGACGCGGTTTGCCCTACTCGTGCGACGGTCGCCGGCGAGCGCGTCGAAAGACGCCGATATCGTGCGCTAATTGGCGCTCCTTGGCTTCTCCGGAGTGCCGCCACTCACTCCTCCAAAAACGGCGAAGATCCGAGCGGCGTTCTCCACTTTCGCATCGGCGTCCCGAACTCCGCCCGGGCTGACGCGGTTTACCGTACTCGTGCGACGGTCGCCGGCGGGCACGTCGAAAGACGCCGATATCGTGCCGTAATCGGCCCCGTTTGGCTTCGCCCGAGTGCCAGCACTCACTCGGCCAAAAACGGCGAACATCCGAGCAGCGTTTCCCACTTTCGCATCGGCGTCCCGAAGCCCGCCCCGGCAGACGCGGTTTGCCCTACTCGAGCGACGGTCGCCGGCGATCACGTCGAAAGGCGCCGAATTCGTGCACGAATCGATGCTTCTTGGTCTCGCAGGAGGGCCGCCACTCACTCCTGCAAAAACGGCGAAGATCCGAGTTGCGCTTCCCACTTTTTCGTCGGCGTCCCGAACTACGCCCCGGCTGACGCGGTTTACCGTACTCGTGCGACGGTCGCCGGCGGGCACTTCAAAATACGCCGATTTCGTGGGCGCATTCACGCTGTTTCGCTTCCCCGGAGTGCCAACACTCACTCTGCCGAAAGCGGCGATCATCCGAGCGGCGGTTCCCACTTTTGCGTCGGCTTCGCAAACGGCGCCCCGGCAGACGCGCTCGTGCGACGTACTCGTGCGACGGTCGCCGGCGAGCACGTCGAAAGACGCCGATATCGTGCTCGAATCGACCCCGTTTCGCTTCGCCGGAGTGCTGCCAGTCACGGCGCAGAAAACGGCGAACAAGTGTTTTTTTTTTTTTTTTCCTAGAATTTGTGTTATAGAAGGCACATTTGATATCGGACGATAATTTTCAACTTTATCACGCGCACCGATTTTCGTGTAGAGGTTTGCAAGTTTATGGGAATTTCTCCACTTGGAATAATGCGATTTAGTAGTACTACGAGAACTTCATGGATGTACTCAAGGGTACGGGGCAAGTCAGTTACGTCAACACCTGCAGATTTTTTACACTTCAAACTGAAAATTGTTGGTTGTGAGTCCTCGTGTGATATTAAAGGCCGATTCGCTAACACATAGAACAAAGAAAGAAAGGAAGAAAAAACGCCCGCGCTCGCTCAAGAAACCTGGGTTCGCAACAAGTGGCAACAACAAGCAACCGAGCGAGTGCGCCAAAACCCGTGGCGGCCGAACAAACGCGAAGTCCCAACCGCGTCAGCCGGGGCGGCACGGGACAGGAAAAATCACTTCAGCCGGGGCGGCGGGGCACCGAATAAACCTCGTCACCTCGTCGCAGGATAAAAGAGGAAACAAAAAGTCTAAACAGCGTCTGCTGGAGCGAATGCGTAATAAAACAACAACAACAACAAAAAAAAAAACACCCGCGCTCAAGAAGTCTGCAATCACCACAAAAGGCGACTGTGACCGAGCAGCGTCAGCCGGGGCCGTGCGGAAACGGAAAAACCGCGACTACCGGGGCGTGGAGGCACCGAAAAATCCACTTCAGCCGCGGCGAAAAAAAAAACAAAAAGAAAGACGGAGGGGGGGGGGGGAACCACGTCTGCCGGGGCGAAGGAAAAAAAAAAAACGCGTCTGCCGGGGCGAGCCCGGGTGCGGCACCACCGGGAAAACTGTGGCAAACAGACATGGCGATCGAGTGAGTGGGCCGCCAGCCAGGCTCAGCCAAAAAGTGCAAAGTCCGAACTGCGTCAGCCGGGGCGGCAAAAACCACGTCAGCCGGGGCGGCGCAAAAAACCGCGTCTGCCGGGGCGGCACGAAACCGCGTCAGCCGGGGCGGCGCGAAAACTGCGTCAGCCGGGGCGAAAGAAAAAAAAAAAAAAACGCGTCTGCCGGGGCGAGCCCGGGTGCGGCACCACCGGGAAAACTGTGGCAAACAGACATGGCGATCGAGTGAGTGGGCCGCCAGCCAGGCACAGCCGAAAAGTGCAAAGTCCGAACCGTGTCAGCCGGGGCGGCAAAAAACCGCGTCAGCCGGGGCGGCGCAAAAAACCGCGTCTGCCGGGGCGGCACGAAACCGCGTCAGCCGGGGCGGCGCGAAAACTGCGTCAGCCGGGGCGAGCCCGGGTGCGGCACCACCGGGAAAACTGTGGCAAACAGACATGGCGATCGAGTGAGTGGGCCGCCAGCCAGGCTCAGCCAAAAAGTGCCAAGTCCGAACTGCGTCAGCCGGGGCGGCAAAAAACCGCGTCAGCCGGGGCGGCGCAAAAAACCGCGTCTGCCGGGGCGGCGCGAAAACCGCGTCTGCCGGGGCGGCGCGAAAACTGCGTCAGCCGGGGCGAAAGAAAAAAAAAACGCGTCTGCCGGGGCGAGCCCGGGTGCGGCACCACCGGGAAAACTGTGGCAAACAGACATGGCGATCGAGTGAGTGGGCCGCCAGCAAGGCTCAGCCAAAAAGTGCTAAGTCCGAACTGCGTCAGCTGGGGCGGCAAAAAACCGCGTCTGCCGGGGCGGCACGAAACCGCGTCAGCCGGGGCGGCGCGAAAACCGCGTCTGCCGGGGCGGCACGAAACCGCGTCAGCCGGGGCGGCGCGAAAACTGCGTCAGCCGGGGCGAGCCCGGGTGCGGCACCACCGGGAAAACTGTGGCAAACAGACATGGCGATCGAGTGAGTGGGCCGCCAGCCAGGCACAGCCGAAAAGTGCTAAGTCCGAACTGCGTCAGCCGGGGCGGCAAAAACCGCGTCAGCCGGGGCGGCGCGAAAACCGCGTCTGCCGGGGCGGCACGAAACCGCGTCAGCCGGGGCGGCGCGAAAACTGCGTCAGCCGGGGCGAGCCCGGGTGCGGCACCACCGGGAAAACTGTGGCTAACAGACATGGCGATCGAGTGAGTGGGCCACCAGCCAGGCTCAGCCAAAAAGTGCTAAGTCCGAACTGCGTCAGCCGGGGCGGCAAAAACCGCGTCAGCCGGGGCGGCGCAAAAAACCGCGTCTGCCGGGGCGGCACGAAACCGCGTCAGCCGGGGCGGCGCGAAAACTGCGTCAGCCGGGGCGAAAGAAAAAAAAAAAACGCGTCTGCCGGGGCGAGCCCGGGTGCGGCACCACCGGGAAAACTGTGGCAAACAGACATGGCGATCGAGTGAGTGGGCCGCCAGCCAGGCACAGCCGAAAAGTGCCAAGTCCGAACTGCGTCAGCCGGGGCGGCAAAAAACCGCGTCAGCCGGGGCGGCGCAAAAAACCGCGTCTGCCGGGGCGGCACGAAACCGCGTCAGCCGGGGCGGCGCGAAAACTGCGTCAGCCGGGGCGAGCCCGGGTGCGGCACCACCGGGAAAACTGTGGCAAACCAGACATGGCGATCGAGTGAGTGGGCCGCCAGCCAGGCTCAGCCAAAAAGTGCCAAGTCCGAACTGCGTCAGCCGGGGCGGCGCAAAAAACCGCGTCTGCCGGGGCGGCGCGAAAACCGCGTCTGCCGGGGCGGCGCGAAAACTGCGTCAGCCGGGGCGAAAGAAAAAAAAAACGCGTCTGCCGGGGCGAGCCCGGGTGCGGCACCACCGGGAAAACTGTGGCAAACAGACATGGCGATCGAGTGAGTGGGCCGCCAGCAAGGCTCAGCCAAAAAGTGCCAAGTCCGAACTGCGTCAGCCGGGGCGGCAAAAAACCGCGTCTGCCGGGGCGGCACGAAACCGCGTCAGCCGGGGCGGCGCGAAAACCGCGTCTGCCGGGGCGGCACGAAACCGCGTCAGCCGGGGCGGCGCGAAAACTGCGTCAGCCGGGGCGAGCCCGGGTGCGGCACCACCGGGAAAACTGTGGCAAACAGACATGGCGATCGAGTGAGTGGGCCGCCAGCCAGGCACAGCCGAAAAGTGCTAAGTCCGAACTGCGTCAGCCGGGGCGGCAAAAACCGCGTCAGCCGGGGCGGCGCAAAAACCGCGTCTGCCGGGGCGAATGCAAAAAAAACAAAGAAAAAAGCCCGCGCTTAATCAAAAGAAAACAAAGAAAAAAGCTTGCGCTTAATCAAAAGAAAACAAACAAAAAAAGTTCGCGCTTAAGCCTGGCGGTGGAACCACCGGGGCAAACAGACCTGGCGATCGAGTGAGTGGGCCGCCAGCCGGGGTGAGCCAAAAAGTGCAAAGTCGGAACCGCGTCAGCCGGGGCGGCGCGAAAACCGCGTCAGCCGGGGCGGCGCAAAAACTGCGTCAGCCGGGGCGGCACGGAAAAACGAAAACCGCGTCAGCCGGGGCGGCACGGAAAAACGAAAACCACGTCAGCCGGGGCGACATCAAAATGAGGAAAAAAAAAAAAAACTGCCTTAGGACACCTGCGTACACTTTCATGCGTTTGGGCATATCTCTCTGTAACACGCGCGCCCCTCGTT
>NW_027464936.1:65000-75000 GCF_043290135.1 Rhipicephalus microplus
CGAGGCGGAAGAACGAAGCCAGCAAGGGCCTGGCCGCAAGTGCGTTCAATTGTCGGGACGTCCAAGTCCCTCGTTCTTCCGTGCTTCCTCTTTCGGCAAGTCGTTGCGGCACCTTCCCAAAGCGCGCAGACCCGCTAATCGCGACGAGCGCGACGTGGCCGTGCCGCCTTTCCCTCGGCAGCAAGCAAAACGCCTGGCAACGTCGACGCTCCCCTAACCGCGATCTCGCACCGTGTTTCGTGTGGCGAATTCAAAAGCCGGCCGGCGCTGCTGCAACCATTACGGTCGGTACGCATACGCCGCGGAGGGCGGGACGGTCATCGGAGCGTGCGGTTCCTCCATCGAGTACTGCGCACCTCGGCCGTCGCATCGCCGTGCCATGACCGGCCGCGCGTCAACGCGAACCGGTGCCAGCGAGATCCCTCGCCTGCAAGAACCGACCGGCAGCCTCCGTCACCCGAGGACGCGGAGGCGCTTGCCGCGGACGGCGGGACGGTATGCACTGGTGCACAGCGGACCCGTCACATCGCCAGTTCCTTGACCGACCGCCGACGCTTGTGCCGTTCCTCTCGTACTTGGCAGTCGCCGCGCGATTGTCGGGTCTCGTTCTTGCACGCTCGAACGGTCGGGAGGGCACTCGGCTGGCGTTTCGGGAACGCGCAGCCTCGCCTTCTACCGACGTAACCACGACTCGCCGTTCGCGCTCCGCCGCTCCTGTTTACAGTACTAGGCGGTCCCGCAGCGGTCGGGTCGCGCATTTCGAGCGCTTCGAGCCACGGTGCAGTGGCGGGTCGAAAGCCGACCTATGAGTGCGTTGCGCCGTTTGTACCCGCGTCCGCCACCTGGCCGACCGTCCAAGGTCGCGGTGTTGGCGTCCGCTGGGCGCAACAATTTGTCACGGGGTGCCGCTCCACATTCAGGCAGCCCCGTGGGGAAAAGCCGACCCCGCGTCCAAACGGGGTCAGCGGCAGAAAGTGTCGGGCGCAGACGCAGCTGAGGCGCTCACCCTTCACAATCCGTTAATGATCCTTCCGCAGGTTCACCTACGGAAACCTTGTTACGACTTTTACTTCCTCTAAATGATCAAGTTTGGTCATCTTTCCAACAGACCGGCGCAACCGAAAGGCCGCGCCGGACATCGGTCCGAAGACCTCACTAAATCATTCAATCGGTAGTAGCGACGGGCGGTGTGTACAAAGGGCAGGGACGTAATCAACGCGAGCTTATGACTCGCGCTTACTGGGAATTCCTCGTTCAAGGGGAACAATTGCAAGCCCCTATCCCAATCACGAAAGAAGTTCCACGGGTTACCCAGTCTTTTCAGACAGGGATAAAGACACGCTGCTTCCTTCAGTGTAGCGCGCGTGCGGCCCCGGACATCTAAGGGCATCACAGACCTGTTATTGCTCTGTTTCGTGCGGCTAGGAGCCGCTTGTCCCTCTAAGAAGGTTGTAAGGTGCTGGGAACCCCGCACCTATTTAATAGGCTAGAGTCTCGTTCGTTATCGGAATTAACCAGACAAATCGCTCCACCAACTAAGAACGGCCATGCACCACCATCCACCGAATCAAGAAAGAGCTCTCAATCTGTCAATCCTCCCAGTGTCCGGGCCGGGTAAGTTTTCCCGTGTTGAGTCAAATTAAGCCGCAGGCTCCACTCCTGGTGGTGCCCTTCCGTCAATTCCTTTAAGTTTCAGCTTTGCAACCATACTTCCCCCGGAACCCAAATACTTTGGTTTCCCGGAAGCTGCCCGCCGAGTCATTTGAGTAACTCAGGCGGATCGCTGGTTGGCATCGTTTATGGTCAGAACTAGGGCGGTATCTGATCGCCTTCGAACCTCTGACTTTCGTTCTTGATCAATGAAAACATTCTTGGCAAATGCTTTCGCAGTAGTTCGTCTTGCGACGGTCCAAGAATTTCACCTCTAGCGCCGCAATACGAATGCCCCCGTCCGTCCCTCTTAATCATTACCTCGTATTCCAAAAACCAACAGAACAGAAACGAGGTCTTGTTCTATTATTCCATGCAAGTTTATTCAGGCGACTCGCCTGCGTTGAGCACTCTAATTTTTTCAAAGTAAAAGCACCGGCCATCTCGAGGCACACAATGAAGTGCACCAAGAAAGAACCGGCATGATGTTCAGTCCGAGCCGTCGCATCGGGTAGATGCACTACTCGTCTGGAACTGAGATCCAACTACGAGCTTTTTAACCGCAGCAGCTTTAGTATACGCTATTGGAGCTGGAATTACCGCGGCTGCTGGCACCAGACTTGCCCTCCAATTGATCCTCGTTAAAGGATTTAGAGTGTACTCATTTCAATTACGGGGCCTCAAAAGAGTCCCGTATTGTTATTTTTCGTCACTACCTCCCCGTGCCGGGAGTGGGTAATTTGCGCGCCTGCTGCCTTCCTTGGATGTGGTAGCCGTTTCTCAGGCTCCCTCTCCGGAATCGAACCCTGATTCTCCGTTACCCGTAACAACCATGGTAAGCAAGTAACCTACCATCGAAAGTTGATAAGGCAGACACTTGAAAGAAACGTCGCCGGCTCGTGGCCATGCGATCAGCACAAAGTTATCCAGAGTCACCACACAATACGGGCCGAAACCCGATCGATCTTGGTCTAATAAAAGCACCCGTTACCCAAAGGGCTCCAGGCTCACTGCATGTATTAGCTCTAGAATTGCCACAGTTATCCAAGTAGGAAGAAACGATCTAAGGAACCATAACTGATTTAATGAGCCATTCGCGGTTTCGCCTTATTTCGGCATGTACTTAGACATGCATGGCTTAATCTTTGAGACAAGCATATGATTACTGGCAGGATCAACCAGGTAATCGTTCGACTGCGCGTCCGTCCTCGCCCTCGGCGGGCCGGACGCAGTCTGTGTGCGGCGGAGGCCACCTTCAGGCGCCCCAACACGCTTATTTTGCACTCCGAGATGACGGCGTTCGAGCTCGCTACGGCACAACCTTCCCGAAAGACGAGTGGGAGCCGTGCGGCAAGAAGCACGTTCATGCTCGCTCTTTTTCGTTGCATCGACTCGGTCGCGCCGTGCGGGTTGCCCAAGCCCGCTGCACTGTCGGTGGACCGGCCGGAACTAGCAACGGAGCCGAGACTGCAAAGCCGCCAGACGACGGGTCACGCCCGCGTCTTCGGCGCTTTCGCATCTGAATCGCCCGAGGACGACACGGAACACACCTCGATATCGTGGTAAAACGGCACCGTCCGACAACCAGCCCCTAACGCATCAAGCGGATGAGGCTGCAGACGACTGCCGTGGATTCCCCTGGAGCAGACCCGAGGACACGCTTGACGAGGCCGAAGCCCGCCGCATATCAGACACCCGGTCGCTTTCGCGTACGCCGCTCACGAGAACCCCCACATAATAGCAGCGATAAGTACCCAGACCTCCTTGGGCCCTAATACGAGCGTACTCGAGAAAATTTCACCGCGGGTGTGCCCCGAAACGTGTGGCATGTTGAGCGTGCCACAAGTCTACGTCGCTCTCAAACCCGCCGAGGTCGTAGAATTTGCGACCCTACTCACGAAATTCCCACCGAGGATACGGCCGCAAACGTACCGCACCTTGGGTAGGCCACGAGTTTGTGCAACACTACGCTGACGGCACAGCACCGAGGTCGTGCGCGCACGCACGGGAAAATTCCGCCGCGGTTTCTGCCGAAAACGTGAGGCACCACGACTCTCCGCAAGTTCGCGTCGACTGCGAAAGACCGAAGTCGTGAACGACGTGTCCGCTACTCGCCGCCGACACGCTGGACACCAAACGTACAACGACTCGACGGCGTCGTAGAGGCCCACGACGCGGTTTTCCTTAACGACGTCTCGGCGTGGCACCGACAGGTTAGAACGGCCGACCAACGTTCCCTGTCCGCCGTTCGGCTCAGTCGAAGGGCTCGGCGACTTCGGCAACGCTGCGAAGCCGCACGGTGACGCACGCCATGTCCCCATTTTTTTTTTTCTTTCTGCGTCTGCCGGGGTGCCCCTATAATAGCAGCGATAAGCACCCAGACCGCCGTGGGTCGCTCGCCCCGGCTGACGTGGTTTTTCGTACTCCTGCGGCGGTCGCCGTCAAGCACGTCCAAATACGCTACTTTCGTGGGCGCATTCACGCTCTTTCGCTTCGCCGGAGTGCCAGCACTCACTCTGCCAAAAACGGCGAACATCCGAGCGGCGGTTCCCACTTTTGCGTCGGCGTCGCAAACCCCGCCCCGGCAGACGAGGTTTGCCGTACTCGTGCGACGGTGGCCGGCGGGCACGTCGAAAGACGCCGATATCGTGCGCGAATTGGCGCACCTTGGCTTCACCGGAGTGCCGCCACTGACTCCTCCAAAAACGGCGAAGATCCGAGCGGCGCTTCCCACTTTCGCATCGGCGTCCCGAACTCCGCCCCGGCTGACGCGGTTTACCGTACTCGTGCGACGGTCGCCGGCGAGCACGTGGAAAGACGCCGATATCGTGCCCGAATCGGCTCCGTTCGGCTTCGCCGGAGTGCCAGCACTGGCTCGGCGAAAGACGACGAACATCCGAGCGACGGTTCTCACTATTGCGTACGCGTCGCAAACCCCGCCCCGGCAGACGCACTTTGCCGTACTCGTGCGACGGTCGCCGGCGAGCACGTAGAAAGACGCCGATATCGTGCCGGAATCGGCCCCGTTTGGCTTCGCCGGAGTGCCAGCACTCACTCGGCCACAAACGGCGAACATCCGAGCGGCGGTTCCCACTTAGCCGTCGGCGTCCCGAACTCCGCCCCGGCAGACGCGGTTGCCGAGCTCGTGCGACTAGCGACCGCGAAGCCGTCTCGCGACGCCGCTTTCGTGCGCGGCTCCCACTGCGACCTGGGTCACCCGAGGTCGACGAGCAAAAAAGAATGTCGAAAAAAATTTTTTTTTTTTTTTGCGTCTGCCGGGGTGCCCCTATAATAGCAGCGATAAGCACCCAGACCGCCATGGGTCGCTCGCCCCGGCTGACGTGGTTTTTCGTTTTCCTGCGGTGGTCGTCGTCAAGCACGTCCAAACACGCCACTTTCGTGGGCGCATTCGCGCTCTTTCGCTTCGCCGGAGTGCCAGCACTCACTCTGCCAAAAACGGCGAACATCCGAGCGGCGGTTCCCACTTTTGCGTCGGCGTCGCAAACCCCGCCCCGGCAGACGAGGTTTGCCGTACTCGTGCGACGGTGGCCGGCGGGCACGTCGAAAGACGCCGATATCGTGCGCGAATTGGCGCACCTTGGCTTCACCGGAGTGCCGCCACTGACTCCTCCAAAAACGGCGAAGATCCGAGCGGCGCTTCCCACTTTCGCATCGGCGTCCCGAACTCCGCCCCGGCTGACGCGGTTTACCGTACTCGTGCGACGGTCGCCGGCGAGCACGTGGAAAGACGCCGATATCGTGCCCGAATCGGCTCCGTTCGGCTTCGCCGGATTGCCAGCACTGGCTCGGCGAAAGACGACGAACATCCGAGCGACGGTTCTCACTATTGCGTACGCGTCGCAAACCCCGCCCCGGCAGACGCACTTTGCCGTACTCGTGCGACGGTCGCCGGCGAGCACGTAGAAAGACGCCGATATCGTGCCGGAATCGGCCCCGTTTGGCTTCGCCGGAGTGCCAGCACTCACTCGGCCACAAACGGCGAACATCCGAGCGGCGGTTCCCACTTAGCCGTCGGCGTCCCGAACTCCGCCCCGGCAGACGCGGTTGCCGAGCTCGTGCGACTAGCGACCGCGAAGCCGTCTCGCGACGCCGCTTTCGTGCGCGGCTCCCACTGCGACCTGGGTCACCCGAGGTCGACGAGCAAAAAAGAATGTCGAAAAAAATTTTTTTTTTTTTTTTGCGTCTGCCGGGGTGCCCCTATAATAGCAGCGATAAGCACCCAGACCGCCATGGGTCGCTCGCCCCGGCTGACGTGGTTTTTCGTTTTCCTGCGGTGGTCGTCGTCAAGCACGTCCAAACACGCCACTTTCGTGGGCGCATTCGCGCTCTTTCGCTTCGCCGGAGTGCCAGCACTCACTCTGCCAAAAACGGCGATCATCCTAGTGGCGGTTCCCACTTTTGCGTCGGCGTCGCCAACCCCGCCCCGGCATACGCGGTTTGCCGTACTCGTGCGGCGGTGGCCGGCGGGCACGTCGAAAGACACCGATATCGTGCGCGAGTCGATGCTTCTTGGTCTCGCAGGAGGGCCGCCACTCACTCCTGCAAAAACGGCGAAGATCCGAGCGGCGCTTCCCACTTTTTCGTCGGCGTCGCAAACCTCGCCCCGGCAGACGCGCTTTGCCGTACTCGTGCGACGGTCGCCGGCGAGCACGTCGAAATACGCCGATATCGTGCCCGAATCGGCCCCGTTTCGCTTCGCCGGAGTGCCAGCACTCGCTCGGCCAAAGACGACGAACATCCGAGCGACGGTTCCCACTATTGCGTACGCGTCGCGAACCCCGCCCCGGCAGACGCGGTTTGCCGTACTCGTGCGGCGGTGGCCGGCGGGCACGTCGAAAGACGCCGATATCGTGCACGAATTGGCGCTCCTTGGCTTCACCGGAGTGCCAGCACTCACTCGGCCAAAAACGGCGAACATCCGAGCAGCGGTACCCACTTAGCCGTCGGCATCCCGAACTCCGCGCCGGCTGACGCGGTTGCCGAGCTCGTGCGACTAGCGACCGCGAACGCGTCTCGCGACGCCGCTTTCGTGCGCGGCTCCCATTGCGACCTGGGTTACCCGAGCTCGACCAGCAAAAAAGAAGGTCGAAAATTTTTTTTTTTTTTCTGCGTCTGCCGGGGTGCCCCTATAATAGCAGCGATAAGCACCCAGACCGCCGTGTGTCGCTCGCCCCGGCTGACGTGGTTTTTCGTACTCCTGCAGCGGTCGCCGTCACGCACGTCCAAATACGCCACTTTCGTGGGCGCATTCGCGCTCTTTCGCGTCGCCGGAGTGCCAGCACTCACTCTGCCAAAAACGGCCAACATCCGAGCGGCGGTTCCCACTTTTGCGTCGGCGTCGTAAACCCCGCCCCGGCAGACGCGGTTTGCCCTACTCGTGCGACGGTCGCCGGCGAGCGCGTCGAAAGACGCCGATATCGTGCGCTAATTGGCGCTCCTTGGCTTCTCCGGAGTGCCGCCACTCACTCCTCCAAAAACGGCGAAGATCCGAGCGGCGTTCTCCACTTTCGCATCGGCGTCCCGAACTCCGCCCGGGCTGACGCGGTTTACCGTACTCGTGCGACGGTCGCCGGCGGGCACGTCGAAAGACGCCGATATCGTGCCGTAATCGGCCCCGTTTGGCTTCGCCCGAGTGCCAGCACTCACTCGGCCAAAAACGGCGAACATCCGAGCAGCGTTTCCCACTTTCGCATCGGCGTCCCGAAGCCCGCCCCGGCAGACGCGGTTTGCCCTACTCGAGCGACGGTCGCCGGCGATCACGTCGAAAGGCGCCGAATTCGTGCACGAATCGATGCTTCTTGGTCTCGCAGGAGGGCCGCCACTCACTCCTGCAAAAACGGCGAAGATCCGAGTTGCGCTTCCCACTTTTTCGTCGGCGTCCCGAACTACGCCCCGGCTGACGCGGTTTACCGTACTCGTGCGACGGTCGCCGGCGGGCACTTCAAAATACGCCGATTTCGTGGGCGCATTCACGCTGTTTCGCTTCCCCGGAGTGCCAACACTCACTCTGCCGAAAGCGGCGATCATCCGAGCGGCGGTTCCCACTTTTGCGTCGGCTTCGCAAACGGCGCCCCGGCAGACGCGCTCGTGCGACGTACTCGTGCGACGGTCGCCGGCGAGCACGTCGAAAGACGCCGATATCGTGCTCGAATCGACCCCGTTTCGCTTCGCCGGAGTGCTGCCAGTCACGGCGCAGAAAACGGCGAACAAGTGTTTTTTTTTTTTTTTTTTCCTAGAATTTGTGTTATAGAAGGCACATTTGATATCGGACGATAATTTTCAACTTTATCACGCGCACCGATTTTCGTGTAGAGGTTTGCAAGTTTATGGGAATTTCTCCACTTGGAATAATGCGATTTAGTAGTACTACGAGAACTTCATGGATGTACTCAAGGGTACGGGGCAAGTCAGTTACGTCAACACCTGCAGATTTTTTACACTTCAAACTGAAAATTGTTGGTTGTGAGTCCTCGTGTGATATTAAAGGCCGATTCGCTAACACATAGAACAAAGAAAGAAAGGAAGAAAAAACGCCCGCGCTCGCTCAAGAAACCTGGGTTCGCAACAAGTGGCAACAACAAGCAACCGAGCGAGTGCGCCAAAACCCGTGGCGGCCGAACAAACGCGAAGTCCCAACCGCGTCAGCCGGGGCGGCACGGGACAGGAAAAATCACTTCAGCCGGGGCGGCGGGGCACCGAATAAACCTCGTCACCTCGTCGCAGGATAAAAGAGGAAACAAAAAGTCTAAACAGCGTCTGCTGGAGCGAATGCGTAATAAAACAACAACAACAACAAAAAAAAAAAACACCCGCGCTCAAGAAGTCTGCAATCACCACAAAAGGCGACTGTGACCGAGCAGCGTCAGCCGGGGCCGTGCGGAAACGGAAAAACCGCGACTACCGGGGCGTCGAGGCACCGAAAAATCCACTTCAGCCGCGGCGAAAAAAAAAACAAAAAGAAAGACGGAGGGGGGGGGGGGAACCACGTCTGCCGGGGCGAAGGAAAAAAAAAAAACGCGTCTGCCGGGGCGAGCCCGGGTGCGGCACCACCGGGAAAACTGTGGCAAACAGACATGGCGATCGAGTGAGTGGGCCGCCAGCCAGGCTCAGCCAAAAAGTGCAAAGTCCGAACTGCGTCAGCCGGGGCGGCAAAAACCACGTCAGCCGGGGCGGCGCAAAAAACCGCGTCTGCCGGGGCGGCACGAAACCGCGTCAGCCGGGGCGGCGCGAAAACTGCGTCAGCCGGGGCGAAAGAAAAAAAAAAAAAAACGCGTCTGCCGGGGCGAGCCCGGGTGCGGCACCACCGGGAAAACTGTGGCAAACAGACATGGCGATCGAGTGAGTGGGCCGCCAGCCAGGCACAGCCGAAAAGTGCAAAGTCCGAACCGTGTCAGCCGGGGCGGCAAAAAACCGCGTCAGCCGGGGCGGCGCAAAAAACCGCGTCTGCCGGGGCGGCACGAAACCGCGTCAGCCGGGGCGGCGCGAAAACTGCGTCAGCCGGGGCGAGCCCGGGTGCGGCACCACCGGGAAAACTGTGGCAAACAGACATGGCGATCGAGTGAGTGGGCCGCCAGCCAGGCTCAGCCAAAAAGTGCCAAGTCCGAACTGCGTCAGCCGGGGCGGCAAAAAACCGCGTCAGCCGGGGCGGCGCAAAAAACCGCGTCTGCCGGGGCGGCGCGAAAACCGCGTCTGCCGGGGCGGCGCGAAAACTGCGTCAGCCGGGGCGAAAGAAAAAAAAAACGCGTCTGCCGGGGCGAGCCCGGGTGCGGCACCACCGGGAAAACTGTGGCAAACAGACATGGCGATCGAGTGAGTGGGCCGCCAGCAAGGCTCAGCCAAAAAGTGCTAAGTCCGAACTGCGTCAGCTGGGGCGGCAAAAAACCGCGTCTGCCGGGGCGGCACGAAACCGCGTCAGCCGGGGCGGCGCGAAAACCGCGTCTGCCGGGGCGGCACGAAACCGCGTCAGCCGGGGCGGCGCGAAAACTGCGTCAGCCGGGGCGAGCCCGGGTGCGGCACCACCGGGAAAACTGTGGCAAACAGACATGGCGATCGAGTGAGTGGGCCGCCAGCCAGGCACAGCCGAAAAGTGCTAAGTCCGAACTGCGTCAGCCGGGGCGGCAAAAACCGCGTCAGCCGGGGCGGCGCGAAAACCGCGTCTGCCGGGGCGGCACGAAACCGCGTCAGCCGGGGCGGCGCGAAAACTGCGTCAGCCGGGGCGAGCCCGGGTGCGGCACCACCGGGAAAACTGTGGCTAACAGACATGGCGATCGAGTGAGTGGGCCACCAGCCAGGCTCAGCCAAAAAGTGCTAAGTCCGAACTGCGTCAGCC
>NW_027464936.1:82500-95000 GCF_043290135.1 Rhipicephalus microplus
TGCGCGCGAACGTTCCCTGTTCGCGCGGCAAAGCCTGGAGGAGGCACGGCCCCGCAGCGTGTTCGAGCGCCCGGTCTACGGGACACCCTGCTTACTTCGAGGGCAACAAGCGCAACGCAAGGCTGCGATCTCGCGCACTTTGCGCACGGCTGGAGAAGCTTTGCTGGCCGGCTTTCGCTCCTCGTGTTTACCGTGCGTTAAAGTTGCGCGTCCGTGGCTCTCGCAGCTCTTGCGCGCCCGGTCGCAGAGAGGAGTACGCAACCTCGACCGCACTTTCCCTGCAGGCTTCCTTCCGACTCGAAGTCCTGCGGCGGTCTCAACGAGGTGCCACATCCTCAATGCAGTCGGTCGCCCCCGTTTCGGTTGGGCTCTGGCACGACGGTCGCCACCGTCTCGCCCTTGAGTGGCCGCTGTTGGCGCTCGCTGTGAGGTGTTCAGCGTGCTGTCCGTGTTGCCGACGCGGTCAAAACGAGTCGACGGCTCACGTTCCCTTGTGCGCCGAAGGCTCTCTTGATATGTGATCCGACCCTCAGACAGACGAAGCCAAGGGAAGACCCAAGGCCGCAATGTGCGTTCAAAGAATCAGTGCTCAGTGTGTCCTGCAATTCACACCAAGTCTCGCAGCTGGCTGCGTTCTTCATCGACCCGAGAACCGAGTGATCCACCGCTTAGAGTCGTGAAAAAGTGTTTGTTCAATTCCGTACAGTCAAAACCAAACGTTTCTGGCACTCGGCCAAACAGTGGCCAAGAAGGGCGCTTTTCAGCGCACGCTTGGACTCCAAAACTCTGCCGCGCCTTTTTCGGCTGCCGCAAATCGAGCAAACGGTGTGTTTCGGACGGCGTTTCGCTTCCGCTACTTGCGAGTGCTTTCGTGGTCCACCCCTCTATAAATACTCGGGAGGCGTCGAAGCCGGTTCTCCAAGCCGGACCCGTAGGTATCGTTGTGTGCTCGCTCTCATTGGCCCGCCTAACCAGAAAATGCCTGCGGTACACCCATTTGGATAAGAGTGCACGCAGATGCGGGCCTCGACGGCTACACATTTCCTCGGGCGGCCGCCTCCCGGCCTCCGTGGAGCGCGGGATGCACGGTCCCATCGACAAGCCTCTCCCGTTTTTACCGTGGCGTCGCGGTTCACCACGGCGGGCGGGTCGGTCTCCTCCGCATAAAAAGGGGGACCCCCGCTTTTTGTTCCACGAAATCGCACAAGCTTTTTTCGCATCCACGGTTTGCCACCGCACACCAAAATGCCGATCCGGCTGCCTACTTTAGCCAACAGGTGGAGCCAGGCGCGCCGTACTTGCGCGGCACTTCCCACGTCCACCGAAGTCGGTGCCAAGGACCACTTTCGGCGCCGGAGCCGCGTACGAGCCTACTCGAGGCGGAAGAACGAAGCCAGCAAGGGCCTGGCCGCAAGTGCGTTCAATTGTCGGGACGTCCAAGTCCCTCGTTCTTCCGTGCTTCCTCTTTCGGCAAGTCGTTGCGGCACCTTCCCAAAGCGCGCAGACCCGCTAATCGCGACGAGCGCGACGTGGCCGTGCCGCCTTTCCCTCGGCAGCAAGCAAAACGCCTGGCAACGTCGACGCTCCCCTAACCGCGATCTCGCACCGTGTTTCGTGTGGCGAATTCAAAAGCCGGCCGGCGCTGCTGCAACCATTACGGTCGGTACGCATACGCCGCGGAGGGCGGGACGGTCATCGGAGCGTGCGGTTCCTCCATCGAGTACTGCGCACCTCGGCCGTCGCATCGCCGTGCCATGACCGGCCGCGCGTCAACGCGAACCGGTGCCAGCGAGATCCCTCGCCTGCAAGAACCGACCGGCAGCCTCCGTCACCCGAGGACGCGGAGGCGCTTGCCGCGGACGGCGGGACGGTATGCACTGGTGCACAGCGGACCCGTCACATCGCCAGTTCCTTGACCGACCGCCGACGCTTGTGCCGTTCCTCTCGTACTTGGCAGTCGCCGCGCGATTGTCGGGTCTCGTTCTTGCACGCTCGAACGGTCGGGAGGGCACTCGGCTGGCGTTTCGGGAACGCGCAGCCTCGCCTTCTACCGACGTAACCACGACTCGCCGTTCGCGCTCCGCCGCTCCTGTTTACAGTACTAGGCGGTCCCGCAGCGGTCGGGTCGCGCATTTCGAGCGCTTCGAGCCACGGTGCAGTGGCGGGTCGAAAGCCGACCTATGAGTGCGTTGCGCCGTTTGTACCCGCGTCCGCCACCTGGCCGACCGTCCAAGGTCGCGGTGTTGGCGTCCGCTGGGCGCAACAATTTGTCACGGGGTGCCGCTCCACATTCAGGCAGCCCCGTGGGGAAAAGCCGACCCCGCGTCCAAACGGGGTCAGCGGCAGAAAGTGTCGGGCGCAGACGCAGCTGAGGCGCTCACCCTTCACAATCCGTTAATGATCCTTCCGCAGGTTCACCTACGGAAACCTTGTTACGACTTTTACTTCCTCTAAATGATCAAGTTTGGTCATCTTTCCAACAGACCGGCGCAACCGAAAGGCCGCGCCGGACATCGGTCCGAAGACCTCACTAAATCATTCAATCGGTAGTAGCGACGGGCGGTGTGTACAAAGGGCAGGGACGTAATCAACGCGAGCTTATGACTCGCGCTTACTGGGAATTCCTCGTTCAAGGGGAACAATTGCAAGCCCCTATCCCAATCACGAAAGAAGTTCCACGGGTTACCCAGTCTTTTCAGACAGGGATAAAGACACGCTGCTTCCTTCAGTGTAGCGCGCGTGCGGCCCCGGACATCTAAGGGCATCACAGACCTGTTATTGCTCTGTTTCGTGCGGCTAGGAGCCGCTTGTCCCTCTAAGAAGGTTGTAAGGTGCTGGGAACCCCGCACCTATTTAATAGGCTAGAGTCTCGTTCGTTATCGGAATTAACCAGACAAATCGCTCCACCAACTAAGAACGGCCATGCACCACCATCCACCGAATCAAGAAAGAGCTCTCAATCTGTCAATCCTCCCAGTGTCCGGGCCGGGTAAGTTTTCCCGTGTTGAGTCAAATTAAGCCGCAGGCTCCACTCCTGGTGGTGCCCTTCCGTCAATTCCTTTAAGTTTCAGCTTTGCAACCATACTTCCCCCGGAACCCAAATACTTTGGTTTCCCGGAAGCTGCCCGCCGAGTCATTTGAGTAACTCAGGCGGATCGCTGGTTGGCATCGTTTATGGTCAGAACTAGGGCGGTATCTGATCGCCTTCGAACCTCTGACTTTCGTTCTTGATCAATGAAAACATTCTTGGCAAATGCTTTCGCAGTAGTTCGTCTTGCGACGGTCCAAGAATTTCACCTCTAGCGCCGCAATACGAATGCCCCCGTCCGTCCCTCTTAATCATTACCTCGTATTCCAAAAACCAACAGAACAGAAACGAGGTCTTGTTCTATTATTCCATGCAAGTTTATTCAGGCGACTCGCCTGCGTTGAGCACTCTAATTTTTTCAAAGTAAAAGCACCGGCCATCTCGAGGCACACAATGAAGTGCACCAAGAAAGAACCGGCATGATGTTCAGTCCGAGCCGTTGCATCGGGTAGATGCACTACTCGTCTGGAACTGAGATCCAACTACGAGCTTTTTAACCGCAGCAGCTTTAGTATACGCTATTGGAGCTGGAATTACCGCGGCTGCTGGCACCAGACTTGCCCTCCAATTGATCCTCGTTAAAGGATTTAGAGTGTACTCATTTCAATTACGGGGCCTCAAAAGAGTCCCGTATTGTTATTTTTCGTCACTACCTCCCCGTGCCGGGAGTGGGTAATTTGCGCGCCTGCTGCCTTCCTTGGATGTGGTAGCCGTTTCTCAGGCTCCCTCTCCGGAATCGAACCCTGATTCTCCGTTACCCGTAACAACCATGGTAAGCAAGTAACCTACCATCGAAAGTTGATAAGGCAGACACTTGAAAGAAACGTCGCCGGCTCGTGGCCATGCGATCAGCACAAAGTTATCCAGAGTCACCACACAATACGGGCCGAAACCCGATCGATCTTGGTCTAATAAAAGCACCCGTTACCCAAAGGGCTCCAGGCTCACTGCATGTATTAGCTCTAGAATTGCCACAGTTATCCAAGTAGGAAGAAACGATCTAAGGAACCATAACTGATTTAATGAGCCATTCGCGGTTTCGCCTTATTTCGGCATGTACTTAGACATGCATGGCTTAATCTTTGAGACAAGCATATGATTACTGGCAGGATCAACCAGGTAATCGTTCGACTGCGCGTCCGTCCTCGCCCTCGGCGGGCCGGACGCAGTCTGTGTGCGGCGGAGGCCACCTTCAGGCGCCCCAACACGCTTATTTTGCACTCCGAGATGACGGCGTTCGAGCTCGCTACGGCACAACCTTCCCGAAAGACGAGTGGGAGCCGTGCGGCAAGAAGCACGTTCATGCTCGCTCTTTTTCGTTGCATCGACTCGGTCGCGCCGTGCGGGTTGCCCAAGCCCGCTGCACTGTCGGTGGACCGGCCGGAACTAGCAACGGAGCCGAGACTGCAAAGCCGCCAGACGACGGGTCACGCCCGCGTCTTCGGCGCTTTCGCATCTGAATCGCCCGAGGACGACACGGAACACACCTCGATATCGTGGTAAAACGGCACCGTCCGACAACCAGCCCCTAACGCATCAAGCGGATGAGGCTGCAGACGACTGCCGTGGATTCCCCTGGAGCAGACCCGAGGACACGCTTGACGAGGCCGAAGCCCGCCGCATATCAGACACCCGGTCGCTTTCGCGTACGCCGCTCACGAGAACCCCCACATAATAGCAGCGATAAGTACCCAGACCTCCTTGGGCCCTAATACGAGCGTACTCGAGAAAATTTCACCGCGGGTGTGCCCCGAAACGTGTGGCATGTTGAGCGTGCCACAAGTCTACGTCGCTCTCAAACCCGCCGAGGTCGTAGAATTTGCGACCCTACTCACGAAATTCCCACCGAGGATACGGCCGCAAACGTACCGCACCTTGGGTAGGCCACGAGTTTGTGCAACACTACGCTGACGGCACAGCACCGAGGTCGTGCGCGCACGCACGGGAAAATTCCGCCGCGGTTTCTGCCGAAAACGTGAGGCACCACGACTCTCCGCAAGTTCGCGTCGACTGCGAAAGACCGAAGTCGTGAACGACGTGTCCGCTACTCGCCGCCGACACGCTGGACACCAAACGTACAACGACTCGACGGCGTCGTAGAGGCCCACGACGCGGTTTTCCTTAACGACGTCTCGGCGTGGCACCGACAGGTTAGAACGGCCGACCAACGTTCCCTGTCCGCCGTTCGGCTCAGTCGAAGGGCTCGGCGACTTCGGCAACGCTGCGAAGCCGCACGGTGACACACGCCATGTCCCCATTTTTTTTTTCTTTCTGCGTCTGCCGGGGTGCCCCTATAATAGCAGCGATAAGCACCCAGACCGCCGTGGGTCGCTCGCCCCGGCTGACGTGGTTTTTCGTACTCCTGCGGCGGTCGCCGTCAAGCACGTCCAAATACGCTACTTTCGTGGGCGCATTCACGCTCTTTCGCTTCGCCGGAGTGCCAGCACTCACTCTGCCAAAAACGGCGAACATCCGAGCGGCGGTTCCCACTTTTGCGTCGGCGTCGCAAACCCCGCCCCGGCAGACGAGGTTTGCCGTACTCGTGCGACGGTGGCCGGCGGGCACGTCGAAAGACGCCGATATCGTGCGCGAATTGGCGCACCTTGGCTTCACCGGAGTGCCGCCACTGACTCCTCCAAAAACGGCGAAGATCCGAGCGGCGCTTCCCACTTTCGCATCGGCGTCCCGAACTCCGCCCCGGCTGACGCGGTTTACCGTACTCGTGCGACGGTCGCCGGCGAGCACGTGGAAAGACGCCGATATCGTGCCCGAATCGGCTCCGTTCGGCTTCGCCGGAGTGCCAGCACTGGCTCGGCGAAAGACGACGAACATCCGAGCGACGGTTCTCACTATTGCGTACGCGTCGCAAACCCCGCCCCGGCAGACGCACTTTGCCGTACTCGTGCGACGGTCGCCGGCGAGCACGTAGAAAGACGCCGATATCGTGCCGGAATCGGCCCCGTTTGGCTTCGCCGGAGTGCCAGCACTCACTCGGCCACAAACGGCGAACATCCGAGCGGCGGTTCCCACTTAGCCGTCGGCGTCCCGAACTCCGCCCCGGCAGACGCGGTTGCCGAGCTCGTGCGACTAGCGACCGCGAAGCCGTCTCGCGACGCCGCTTTCGTGCGCGGCTCCCACTGCGACCTGGGTCACCCGAGGTCGACGAGCAAAAAAGAATGTCGAAAAAATTTTTTTTTTTTTTTTTGCGTCTGCCGGGGTGCCCCTATAATAGCAGCGATAAGCACCCAGACCGCCATGGGTCGCTCGCCCCGGCTGACGTGGTTTTTCGTTTTCCTGCGGTGGTCGTCGTCAAGCACGTCCAAACACGCCACTTTCGTGGGCGCATTCGCGCTCTTTCGCTTCGCCGGAGTGCCAGCACTCACTCTGCCAAAAACGGCGAACATCCGAGCGGCGGTTCCCACTTTTGCGTCGGCGTCGCAAACCCCGCCCCGGCAGACGAGGTTTGCCGTACTCGTGCGACGGTGGCCGGCGGGCACGTCGAAAGACGCCGATATCGTGCGCGAATTGGCGCACCTTGGCTTCACCGGAGTGCCGCCACTGACTCCTCCAAAAACGGCGAAGATCCGAGCGGCGCTTCCCACTTTCGCATCGGCGTCCCGAACTCCGCCCCGGCTGACGCGGTTTACCGTACTCGTGCGACGGTCGCCGGCGAGCACGTGGAAAGACGCCGATATCGTGCCCGAATCGGCTCCGTTCGGCTTCGCCGGATTGCCAGCACTGGCTCGGCGAAAGACGACGAACATCCGAGCGACGGTTCTCACTATTGCGTACGCGTCGCAAACCCCGCCCCGGCAGACGCACTTTGCCGTACTCGTGCGACGGTCGCCGGCGAGCACGTAGAAAGACGCCGATATCGTGCCGGAATCGGCCCCGTTTGGCTTCGCCGGAGTGCCAGCACTCACTCGGCCACAAACGGCGAACATCCGAGCGGCGGTTCCCACTTAGCCGTCGGCGTCCCGAACTCCGCCCCGGCAGACGCGGTTGCCGAGCTCGTGCGACTAGCGACCGCGAAGCCGTCTCGCGACGCCGCTTTCGTGCGCGGCTCCCACTGCGACCTGGGTCACCCGAGGTCGACGAGCAAAAAAGAATGTCGAAAAAAAATTTTTTTTTTTTTTTTGCGTCTGCCGGGGTGCCCCTATAATAGCAGCGATAAGCACCCAGACCGCCATGGGTCGCTCGCCCCGGCTGACGTGGTTTTTCGTTTTCCTGCGGTGGTCGTCGTCAAGCACGTCCAAACACGCCACTTTCGTGGGCGCATTCGCGCTCTTTCGCTTCGCCGGAGTGCCAGCACTCACTCTGCCAAAAACGGCGAACATCCTAGTGGCGGTTCCCACTTTTGCGTCGGCGTCGCCAACCCCGCCCCGGCATACGCGGTTTGCCGTACTCGTGCGGCGGTGGCCGGCGGGCACGTCGAAAGACACCGATATCGTGCGCGAGTCGATGCTTCTTGGTCTCGCAGGAGGGCCGCCACTCACTCCTGCAAAAACGGCGAAGATCCGAGCGGCGCTTCCCACTTTTTCGTCGGCGTCGCAAACCTCGCCCCGGCAGACGCGCTTTGCCGTACTCGTGCGACGGTCGCCGGCGAGCACGTCGAAATACGCCGATATCGTGCCCGAATCGGCCCCGTTTCGCTTCGCCGGAGTGCCAGCACTCGCTCGGCCAAAGACGACGAACATCCGAGCGACGGTTCCCACTATTGCGTACGCGTCGCGAACCCCGCCCCGGCAGACGCGGTTTGCCGTACTCGTGCGGCGGTGGCCGGCGGGCACGTCGAAAGACGCCGATATCGTGCACGAATTGGCGCTCCTTGGCTTCACCGGAGTGCCAGCACTCACTCGGCCAAAAACGGCGAACATCCGAGCAGCGGTACCCACTTAGCCGTCGGCATCCCGAACTCCGCGCCGGCTGACGCGGTTGCCGAGCTCGTGCGACTAGCGACCGCGAACGCGTCTCGCGACGCCGCTTTCGTGCGCGGCTCCCATTGCGACCTGGGTTACCCGAGCTCGACCAGCAAAAAAGAAGGTCGAAAATTTTTTTTTTTTTTTCTGCGTCTGCCGGGGTGCCCCTATAATAGCAGCGATAAGCACCCAGACCGCCGTGTGTCGCTCGCCCCGGCTGACGTGGTTTTTCGTACTCCTGCAGCGGTCGCCGTCACGCACGTCCAAATACGCCACTTTCGTGGGCGCATTCGCGCTCTTTCGCGTCGCCGGAGTGCCAGCACTCACTCTGCCAAAAACGGCCAACATCCGAGCGGCGGTTCCCACTTTTGCGTCGGCGTCGTAAACCCCGCCCCGGCAGACGCGGTTTGCCCTACTCGTGCGACGGTCGCCGGCGAGCGCGTCGAAAGACGCCGATATCGTGCGCTAATTGGCGCTCCTTGGCTTCTCCGGAGTGCCGCCACTCACTCCTCCAAAAACGGCGAAGATCCGAGCGGCGTTCTCCACTTTCGCATCGGCGTCCCGAACTCCGCCCGGGCTGACGCGGTTTACCGTACTCGTGCGACGGTCGCCGGCGGGCACGTCGAAAGACGCCGATATCGTGCCGTAATCGGCCCCGTTTGGCTTCGCCCGAGTGCCAGCACTCACTCGGCCAAAAACGGCGAACATCCGAGCAGCGTTTCCCACTTTCGCATCGGCGTCCCGAAGCCCGCCCCGGCAGACGCGGTTTGCCCTACTCGAGCGACGGTCGCCGGCGATCACGTCGAAAGGCGCCGAATTCGTGCACGAATCGATGCTTCTTGGTCTCGCAGGAGGGCCGCCACTCACTCCTGCAAAAACGGCGAAGATCCGAGTTGCGCTTCCCACTTTTTCGTCGGCGTCCCGAACTACGCCCCGGCTGACGCGGTTTACCGTACTCGTGCGACGGTCGCCGGCAGGCACTTCAAAATACGCCGATTTCGTGGGCGCATTCACGCTGTTTCGCTTCCCCGGAGTGCCAACACTCACTCTGCCGAAAGCGGCGATCATCCGAGCGGCGGTTCCCACTTTTGCGTCGGCTTCGCAAACGGCGCCCCGGCAGACGCGCTCGTGCGACGTACTCGTGCGACGGTCGCCGGCGAGCACGTCGAAAGACGCCGATATCGTGCTCGAATCGACCCCGTTTCGCTTCGCCGGAGTGCTGCCAGTCACGGCGCAGAAAACGGCGAACAAGTGTTTTTTTTTTTTTTTTTTCCTAGAATTTGTGTTATAGAAGGCACATTTGATATCGGACGATAATTTTCAACTTTATCACGCGCACCGATTTTCGTGTAGAGGTTTGCAAGTTTATGGGAATTTCTCCACTTGGAATAATGCGATTTAGTAGTACTACGAGAACTTCATGGATGTACTCAAGGGTACGGGGCAAGTCAGTTACGTCAACACCTGCAGATTTTTTACACTTCAAACTGAAAATTGTTGGTTGTGAGTCCTCGTGTGATATTAAAGGCCGATTCGCTAACACATAGAACAAAGAAAGAAAGGAAGAAAAAACGCCCGCGCTCGCTCAAGAAACCTGGGTTCGCAACAAGTGGCAACAACAAGCAACCGAGCGAGTGCGCCAAAACCCGTGGCGGCCGAACAAACGCGAAGTCCCAACCGCGTCAGCCGGGGCGGCACGGGACAGGAAAAATCACTTCAGCCGGGGCGGCGGGGCACCGAATAAACCTCGTCACCTCGTCGCAGGATAAAAGAGGAAACAAAAAGTCTAAACAGCGTCTGCTGGAGCGAATGCGTAATAAAACAACAACAACAACAAAAAAAAAAACACCCGCGCTCAAGAAGTCTGCAATCACCACAAAAGGCGACTGTGACCGAGCAGCGTCAGCCGGGGCCGTGCGGAAACGGAAAAACCGCGACTACCGGGGCGTCGAGGCACCGAAAAATCCACTTCAGCCGCGGCGAAAAAAAAAACAAAAAGAAAGACGGAGGGGGGGGGGGGGGGGAACCACGTCTGCCGGGGCGAAGGAAAAAAAAAACGCGTCTGCCGGGGCGAGCCCGGGTGCGGCACCACCGGGAAAACTGTGGCAAACAGACATGGCGATCGAGTGAGTGGGCCGCCAGCCAGGCTCAGCCAAAAAGTGCAAAGTCCGAACTGCGTCAGCCGGGGCGGCAAAAACCACGTCAGCCGGGGCGGCGCAAAAAACCGCGTCTGCCGGGGCGGCACGAAACCGCGTCAGCCGGGGCGGCGCGAAAACTGCGTCAGCCGGGGCGAAAGAAAAAAAAAAAAAAACGCGTCTGCCGGGGCGAGCCCGGGTGCGGCACCACCGGGAAAACTGTGGCAAACAGACATGGCGATCGAGTGAGTGGGCCGCCAGCCAGGCACAGCCGAAAAGTGCAAAGTCCGAACCGTGTCAGCCGGGGCGGCAAAAAACCGCGTCAGCCGGGGCGGCGCAAAAAACCGCGTCTGCCGGGGCGGCACGAAACCGCGTCAGCCGGGGCGGCGCGAAAACTGCGTCAGCCGGGGCGAGCCCGGGTGCGGCACCACCGGGAAAACTGTGGCAAACAGACATGGCGATCGAGTGAGTGGGCCGCCAGCCAGGCTCAGCCAAAAAGTGCCAAGTCCGAACTGCGTCAGCCGGGGCGGCAAAAAACCGCGTCAGCCGGGGCGGCGCAAAAAACCGCGTCTGCCGGGGCGGCGCGAAAACCGCGTCTGCCGGGGCGGCGCGAAAACTGCGTCAGCCGGGGCGAAAGAAAAAAAAAAACGCGTCTGCCGGGGCGAGCCCGGGTGCGGCACCACCGGGAAAACTGTGGCAAACAGACATGGCGATCGAGTGAGTGGGCCGCCAGCAAGGCTCAGCCAAAAAGTGCTAAGTCCGAACTGCGTCAGCTGGGGCGGCAAAAAACCGCGTCTGCCGGGGCGGCACGAAACCGCGTCAGCCGGGGCGGCGCGAAAACCGCGTCTGCCGGGGCGGCACGAAACCGCGTCAGCCGGGGCGGCGCGAAAACTGCGTCAGCCGGGGCGAGCCCGGGTGCGGCACCACCGGGAAAACTGTGGCAAACAGACATGGCGATCGAGTGAGTGGGCCGCCAGCCAGGCACAGCCGAAAAGTGCTAAGTCCGAACTGCGTCAGCCGGGGCGGCAAAAACCGCGTCAGCCGGGGCGGCGCGAAAACCGCGTCTGCCGGGGCGGCACGAAACCGCGTCAGCCGGGGCGGCGCGAAAACTGCGTCAGCCGGGGCGAGCCCGGGTGCGGCACCACCGGGAAAACTGTGGCTAACAGACATGGCGATCGAGTGAGTGGGCCACCAGCCAGGCTCAGCCAAAAAGTGCTAAGTCCGAACTGCGTCAGCCGGGGCGGCAAAAACCGCGTCAGCCGGGGCGGCGCAAAAAACCGCGTCTGCCGGGGCGGCACGAAACCGCGTCAGCCGGGGCGGCGCGAAAACTGCGTCAGCCGGGGCGAAAGAAAAAAAAAAAAAACGCGTCTGCCGGGGCGAGCCCGGGTGCGGCACCACCGGGAAAACTGTGGCAAACAGACATGGCGATCGAGTGAGTGGGCCGCCAGCCAGGCACAGCCGAAAAGTGCCAAGTCCGAACTGCGTCAGCCGGGGCGGCAAAAAACCGCGTCAGCCGGGGCGGCGCAAAAAACCGCGTCTGCCGGGGCGGCACGAAACCGCGTCAGCCGGGGCGGCGCGAAAACTGCGTCAGCCGGGGCGAGCCCGGGTGCGGCACCACCGGGAAAACTGTGGCAAACAGACATGGCGATCGAGTGAGTGGGCCGCCAGCCAGGCTCAGCCAAAAAGTGCCAAGTCCGAACTGCGTCAGCCGGGGCGGCGCAAAAAACCGCGTCTGCCGGGGCGGCGCGAAAACCGCGTCTGCCGGGGCGGCGCGAAAACTGCGTCAGCCGGGGCGAAAGAAAAAAAAAACGCGTCTGCCGGGGCGAGCCCGGGTGCGGCACCACCGGGAAAACTGTGGCAAACAGACATGGCGATCGAGTGAGTGGGCCGCCAGCAAGGCTCAGCCAAAAAGTGCCAAGTCCGAACTGCGTCAGCCGGGGCGGCAAAAAACCGCGTCTGCCGGGGCGGCACGAAACCGCGTCAGCCGGGGCGGCGCGAAAACCGCGTCTGCCGGGGCGGCACGAAACCGCGTCAGCCGGGGCGGCGCGAAAACTGCGTCAGCCGGGGCGAGCCCGGGTGCGGCACCACCGGGAAAACTGTGGCAAACAGACATGGCGATCGAGTGAGTGGGCCGCCAGCCAGGCACAGCCGAAAAGTGCTAAGTCCGAACTGCGTCAGCCGGGGCGGCAAAAACCGCGTCAGCCGGGGCGGCGCAAAAACCGCGTCTGCCGGGGCGAATGCAAAAAAAACAAAGAAAAAAGCCCGCGCTTAATCAAAAGAAAACAAAGAAAAAAGCTTGCGCTTAATCAAAAGAAAACAAACAAAAAAAGTTCGCGCTTAAGCCTGGCGGTGGAACCA
>NW_027464936.1:102500-112646 GCF_043290135.1 Rhipicephalus microplus
CGTGGAGCGCGGGATGCACGGTCCCATCGACAAGCCTCTCCCGTTTTTACCGTGGCGTCGCGGTTCACCACGGCGGGCGGGTCGGTCTCCTCCGCATAAAAAGGGGGACCCCCGCTTTTTGTTCCACGAAATCGCACAAGCTTTTTTCGCATCCACGGTTTGCCACCGCACACCAAAATGCCGATCCGGCTGCCTACTTTAGCCAACAGGTGGAGCCAGGCGCGCCGTACTTGCGCGGCACTTCCCACGTCCACCGAAGTCGGTGCCAAGGACCACTTTCGGCGCCGGAGCCGCGTACGAGCCTACTCGAGGCGGAAGAACGAAGCCAGCAAGGGCCTGGCCGCAAGTGCGTTCAATTGTCGGGACGTCCAAGTCCCTCGTTCTTCCGTGCTTCCTCTTTCGGCAAGTCGTTGCGGCACCTTCCCAAAGCGCGCAGACCCGCTAATCGCGACGAGCGCGACGTGGCCGTGCCGCCTTTCCCTCGGCAGCAAGCAAAACGCCTGGCAACGTCGACGCTCCCCTAACCGCGATCTCGCACCGTGTTTCGTGTGGCGAATTCAAAAGCCGGCCGGCGCTGCTGCAACCATTACGGTCGGTACGCATACGCCGCGGAGGGCGGGACGGTCATCGGAGCGTGCGGTTCCTCCATCGAGTACTGCGCACCTCGGCCGTCGCATCGCCGTGCCATGACCGGCCGCGCGTCAACGCGAACCGGTGCCAGCGAGATCCCTCGCCTGCAAGAACCGACCGGCAGCCTCCGTCACCCGAGGACGCGGAGGCGCTTGCCGCGGACGGCGGGACGGTATGCACTGGTGCACAGCGGACCCGTCACATCGCCAGTTCCTTGACCGACCGCCGACGCTTGTGCCGTTCCTCTCGTACTTGGCAGTCGCCGCGCGATTGTCGGGTCTCGTTCTTGCACGCTCGAACGGTCGGGAGGGCACTCGGCTGGCGTTTCGGGAACGCGCAGCCTCGCCTTCTACCGACGTAACCACGACTCGCCGTTCGCGCTCCGCCGCTCCTGTTTACAGTACTAGGCGGTCCCGCAGCGGTCGGGTCGCGCATTTCGAGCGCTTCGAGCCACGGTGCAGTGGCGGGTCGAAAGCCGACCTATGAGTGCGTTGCGCCGTTTGTACCCGCGTCCGCCACCTGGCCGACCGTCCAAGGTCGCGGTGTTGGCGTCCGCTGGGCGCAACAATTTGTCACGGGGTGCCGCTCCACATTCAGGCAGCCCCGTGGGGAAAAGCCGACCCCGCGTCCAAACGGGGTCAGCGGCAGAAAGTGTCGGGCGCAGACGCAGCTGAGGCGCTCACCCTTCACAATCCGTTAATGATCCTTCCGCAGGTTCACCTACGGAAACCTTGTTACGACTTTTACTTCCTCTAAATGATCAAGTTTGGTCATCTTTCCAACAGACCGGCGCAACCGAAAGGCCGCGCCGGACATCGGTCCGAAGACCTCACTAAATCATTCAATCGGTAGTAGCGACGGGCGGTGTGTACAAAGGGCAGGGACGTAATCAACGCGAGCTTATGACTCGCGCTTACTGGGAATTCCTCGTTCAAGGGGAACAATTGCAAGCCCCTATCCCAATCACGAAAGAAGTTCCACGGGTTACCCAGTCTTTTCAGACAGGGATAAAGACACGCTGCTTCCTTCAGTGTAGCGCGCGTGCGGCCCCGGACATCTAAGGGCATCACAGACCTGTTATTGCTCTGTTTCGTGCGGCTAGGAGCCGCTTGTCCCTCTAAGAAGGTTGTAAGGTGCTGGGAACCCCGCACCTATTTAATAGGCTAGAGTCTCGTTCGTTATCGGAATTAACCAGACAAATCGCTCCACCAACTAAGAACGGCCATGCACCACCATCCACCGAATCAAGAAAGAGCTCTCAATCTGTCAATCCTCCCAGTGTCCGGGCCGGGTAAGTTTTCCCGTGTTGAGTCAAATTAAGCCGCAGGCTCCACTCCTGGTGGTGCCCTTCCGTCAATTCCTTTAAGTTTCAGCTTTGCAACCATACTTCCCCCGGAACCCAAATACTTTGGTTTCCCGGAAGCTGCCCGCCGAGTCATTTGAGTAACTCAGGCGGATCGCTGGTTGGCATCGTTTATGGTCAGAACTAGGGCGGTATCTGATCGCCTTCGAACCTCTGACTTTCGTTCTTGATCAATGAAAACATTCTTGGCAAATGCTTTCGCAGTAGTTCGTCTTGCGACGGTCCAAGAATTTCACCTCTAGCGCCGCAATACGAATGCCCCCGTCCGTCCCTCTTAATCATTACCTCGTATTCCAAAAACCAACAGAACAGAAACGAGGTCTTGTTCTATTATTCCATGCAAGTTTATTCAGGCGACTCGCCTGCGTTGAGCACTCTAATTTTTTCAAAGTAAAAGCACCGGCCATCTCGAGGCACACAATGAAGTGCACCAAGAAAGAACCGGCATGATGTTCAGTCCGAGCCGTTGCATCGGGTAGATGCACTACTCGTCTGGAACTGAGATCCAACTACGAGCTTTTTAACCGCAGCAGCTTTAGTATACGCTATTGGAGCTGGAATTACCGCGGCTGCTGGCACCAGACTTGCCCTCCAATTGATCCTCGTTAAAGGATTTAGAGTGTACTCATTTCAATTACGGGGCCTCAAAAGAGTCCCGTATTGTTATTTTTCGTCACTACCTCCCCGTGCCGGGAGTGGGTAATTTGCGCGCCTGCTGCCTTCCTTGGATGTGGTAGCCGTTTCTCAGGCTCCCTCTCCGGAATCGAACCCTGATTCTCCGTTACCCGTAACAACCATGGTAAGCAAGTAACCTACCATCGAAAGTTGATAAGGCAGACACTTGAAAGAAACGTCGCCGGCTCGTGGCCATGCGATCAGCACAAAGTTATCCAGAGTCACCACACAATACGGGCCGAAACCCGATCGATCTTGGTCTAATAAAAGCACCCGTTACCCAAAGGGCTCCAGGCTCACTGCATGTATTAGCTCTAGAATTGCCACAGTTATCCAAGTAGGAAGAAACGATCTAAGGAACCATAACTGATTTAATGAGCCATTCGCGGTTTCGCCTTATTTCGGCATGTACTTAGACATGCATGGCTTAATCTTTGAGACAAGCATATGATTACTGGCAGGATCAACCAGGTAATCGTTCGACTGCGCGTCCGTCCTCGCCCTCGGCGGGCCGGACGCAGTCTGTGTGCGGCGGAGGCCACCTTCAGGCGCCCCAACACGCTTATTTTGCACTCCGAGATGACGGCGTTCGAGCTCGCTACGGCACAACCTTCCCGAAAGACGAGTGGGAGCCGTGCGGCAAGAAGCACGTTCATGCTCGCTCTTTTTCGTTGCATCGACTCGGTCGCGCCGTGCGGGTTGCCCAAGCCCGCTGCACTGTCGGTGGACCGGCCGGAACTAGCAACGGAGCCGAGACTGCAAAGCCGCCAGACGACGGGTCACGCCCGCGTCTTCGGCGCTTTCGCATCTGAATCGCCCGAGGACGACACGGAACACACCTCGATATCGTGGTAAAACGGCACCGTCCGACAACCAGCCCCTAACGCATCAAGCGGATGAGGCTGCAGACGACTGCCGTGGATTCCCCTGGAGCAGACCCGAGGACACGCTTGACGAGGCCGAAGCCCGCCGCATATCAGACACCCGGTCGCTTTCGCGTACGCCGCTCACGAGAACCCCCACATAATAGCAGCGATAAGTACCCAGACCTCCTTGGGCCCTAATACGAGCGTACTCGAGAAAATTTCACCGCGGGTGTGCCCCGAAACGTGTGGCATGTTGAGCGTGCCACAAGTCTACGTCGCTCTCAAACCCGCCGAGGTCGTAGAATTTGCGACCCTACTCACGAAATTCCCACCGAGGATACGGCCGCAAACGTACCGCACCTTGGGTAGGCCACGAGTTTGTGCAACACTACGCTGACGGCACAGCACCGAGGTCGTGCGCGCACGCACGGGAAAATTCCGCCGCGGTTTCTGCCGAAAACGTGAGGCACCACGACTCTCCGCAAGTTCGCGTCGACTGCGAAAGACCGAAGTCGTGAACGACGTGTCCGCTACTCGCCGCCGACACGCTGGACACCAAACGTACAACGACTCGACGGCGTCGTAGAGGCCCACGACGCGGTTTTCCTTAACGACGTCTCGGCGTGGCACCGACAGGTTAGAACGGCCGACCAACGTTCCCTGTCCGCCGTTCGGCTCAGTCGAAGGGCTCGGCGACTTCGGCAACGCTGCGAAGCCGCACGGTGACGCACGCCATGTCCCCATTTTTTTTTTTCTTTCTGCGTCTGCCGGGGTGCCCCTATAATAGCAGCGATAAGCACCCAGACCGCCGTGGGTCGCTCGCCCCGGCTGACGTGGTTTTTCGTACTCCTGCGGCGGTCGCCGTCAAGCACGTCCAAATACGCTACTTTCGTGGGCGCATTCACGCTCTTTCGCTTCGCCGGAGTGCCAGCACTCACTCTGCCAAAAACGGCGAACATCCGAGCGGCGGTTCCCACTTTTGCGTCGGCGTCGCAAACCCCGCCCCGGCAGACGAGGTTTGCCGTACTCGTGCGACGGTGGCCGGCGGGCACGTCGAAAGACGCCGATATCGTGCGCGAATTGGCGCACCTTGGCTTCACCGGAGTGCCGCCACTGACTCCTCCAAAAACGGCGAAGATCCGAGCGGCGCTTCCCACTTTCGCATCGGCGTCCCGAACTCCGCCCCGGCTGACGCGGTTTACCGTACTCGTGCGACGGTCGCCGGCGAGCACGTGGAAAGACGCCGATATCGTGCCCGAATCGGCTCCGTTCGGCTTCGCCGGAGTGCCAGCACTGGCTCGGCGAAAGACGACGAACATCCGAGCGACGGTTCTCACTATTGCGTACGCGTCGCAAACCCCGCCCCGGCAGACGCACTTTGCCGTACTCGTGCGACGGTCGCCGGCGAGCACGTAGAAAGACGCCGATATCGTGCCGGAATCGGCCCCGTTTGGCTTCGCCGGAGTGCCAGCACTCACTCGGCCACAAACGGCGAACATCCGAGCGGCGGTTCCCACTTAGCCGTCGGCGTCCCGAACTCCGCCCCGGCAGACGCGGTTGCCGAGCTCGTGCGACTAGCGACCGCGAAGCCGTCTCGCGACGCCGCTTTCGTGCGCGGCTCCCACTGCGACCTGGGTCACCCGAGGTCGACGAGCAAAAAAGAATGTCGAAAAAATTTTTTTTTTTTTTTTTTGCGTCTGCCGGGGTGCCCCTATAATAGCAGCGATAAGCACCCAGACCGCCATGGGTCGCTCGCCCCGGCTGACGTGGTTTTTCGTTTTCCTGCGGTGGTCGTCGTCAAGCACGTCCAAACACGCCACTTTCGTGGGCGCATTCGCGCTCTTTCGCTTCGCCGGAGTGCCAGCACTCACTCTGCCAAAAACGGCGAACATCCGAGCGGCGGTTCCCACTTTTGCGTCGGCGTCGCAAACCCCGCCCCGGCAGACGAGGTTTGCCGTACTCGTGCGACGGTGGCCGGCGGGCACGTCGAAAGACGCCGATATCGTGCGCGAATTGGCGCACCTTGGCTTCACCGGAGTGCCGCCACTGACTCCTCCAAAAACGGCGAAGATCCGAGCGGCGCTTCCCACTTTCGCATCGGCGTCCCGAACTCCGCCCCGGCTGACGCGGTTTACCGTACTCGTGCGACGGTCGCCGGCGAGCACGTGGAAAGACGCCGATATCGTGCCCGAATCGGCTCCGTTCGGCTTCGCCGGATTGCCAGCACTGGCTCGGCGAAAGACGACGAACATCCGAGCGACGGTTCTCACTATTGCGTACGCGTCGCAAACCCCGCCCCGGCAGACGCACTTTGCCGTACTCGTGCGACGGTCGCCGGCGAGCACGTAGAAAGACGCCGATATCGTGCCGGAATCGGCCCCGTTTGGCTTCGCCGGAGTGCCAGCACTCACTCGGCCACAAACGGCGAACATCCGAGCGGCGGTTCCCACTTAGCCGTCGGCGTCCCGAACTCCGCCCCGGCAGACGCGGTTGCCGAGCTCGTGCGACTAGCGACCGCGAAGCCGTCTCGCGACGCCGCTTTCGTGCGCGGCTCCCACTGCGACCTGGGTCACCCGAGGTCGACGAGCAAAAAAGAATGTCGAAAAAAATTTTTTTTTTTTTTTTGCGTCTGCCGGGGTGCCCCTATAATAGCAGCGATAAGCACCCAGACCGCCATGGGTCGCTCGCCCCGGCTGACGTGGTTTTTCGTTTTCCTGCGGTGGTCGTCGTCAAGCACGTCCAAACACGCCACTTTCGTGGGCGCATTCGCGCTCTTTCGCTTCGCCGGAGTGCCAGCACTCACTCTGCCAAAAACGGCGAACATCCTAGTGGCGGTTCCCACTTTTGCGTCGGCGTCGCCAACCCCGCCCCGGCATACGCGGTTTGCCGTACTCGTGCGGCGGTGGCCGGCGGGCACGTCGAAAGACACCGATATCGTGCGCGAGTCGATGCTTCTTGGTCTCGCAGGAGGGCCGCCACTCACTCCTGCAAAAACGGCGAAGATCCGAGCGGCGCTTCCCACTTTTTCGTCGGCGTCGCAAACCTCGCCCCGGCAGACGCGCTTTGCCGTACTCGTGCGACGGTCGCCGGCGAGCACGTCGAAATACGCCGATATCGTGCCCGAATCGGCCCCGTTTCGCTTCGCCGGAGTGCCAGCACTCGCTCGGCCAAAGACGACGAACATCCGAGCGACGGTTCCCACTATTGCGTACGCGTCGCGAACCCCGCCCCGGCAGACGCGGTTTGCCGTACTCGTGCGGCGGTGGCCGGCGGGCACGTCGAAAGACGCCGATATCGTGCACGAATTGGCGCTCCTTGGCTTCACCGGAGTGCCAGCACTCACTCGGCCAAAAACGGCGAACATCCGAGCAGCGGTACCCACTTAGCCGTCGGCATCCCGAACTCCGCGCCGGCTGACGCGGTTGCCGAGCTCGTGCGACTAGCGACCGCGAACGCGTCTCGCGACGCCGCTTTCGTGCGCGGCTCCCATTGCGACCTGGGTTACCCGAGCTCGACCAGCAAAAAAGAAGGTCGAAAATTTTTTTTTTTTTTCTGCGTCTGCCGGGGTGCCCCTATAATAGCAGCGATAAGCACCCAGACCGCCGTGTGTCGCTCGCCCCGGCTGACGTGGTTTTTCGTACTCCTGCAGCGGTCGCCGTCACGCACGTCCAAATACGCCACTTTCGTGGGCGCATTCGCGCTCTTTCGCGTCGCCGGAGTGCCAGCACTCACTCTGCCAAAAACGGCCAACATCCGAGCGGCGGTTCCCACTTTTGCGTCGGCGTCGTAAACCCCGCCCCGGCAGACGCGGTTTGCCCTACTCGTGCGACGGTCGCCGGCGAGCGCGTCGAAAGACGCCGATATCGTGCGCTAATTGGCGCTCCTTGGCTTCTCCGGAGTGCCGCCACTCACTCCTCCAAAAACGGCGAAGATCCGAGCGGCGTTCTCCACTTTCGCATCGGCGTCCCGAACTCCGCCCGGGCTGACGCGGTTTACCGTACTCGTGCGACGGTCGCCGGCGGGCACGTCGAAAGACGCCGATATCGTGCCGTAATCGGCCCCGTTTGGCTTCGCCCGAGTGCCAGCACTCACTCGGCCAAAAACGGCGAACATCCGAGCAGCGTTTCCCACTTTCGCATCGGCGTCCCGAAGCCCGCCCCGGCAGACGCGGTTTGCCCTACTCGAGCGACGGTCGCCGGCGATCACGTCGAAAGGCGCCGAATTCGTGCACGAATCGATGCTTCTTGGTCTCGCAGGAGGGCCGCCACTCACTCCTGCAAAAACGGCGAAGATCCGAGTTGCGCTTCCCACTTTTTCGTCGGCGTCCCGAACTACGCCCCGGCTGACGCGGTTTACTGTACTCGTGCGACGGTCGCCGGCGGGCACTTCAAAATACGCCGATTTCGTGGGCGCATTCACGCTGTTTCGCTTCCCCGGAGTGCCAACACTCACTCTGCCGAAAGCGGCGATCATCCGAGCGGCGGTTCCCACTTTTGCGTCGGCTTCGCAAACGGCGCCCCGGCAGACGCGCTCGTGCGACGTACTCGTGCGACGGTCGCCGGCGAGCACGTCGAAAGACGCCGATATCGTGCTCGAATCGACCCCGTTTCGCTTCGCCGGAGTGCTGCCAGTCACGGCGCAGAAAACGGCGAACAAGTGTTTTTTTTTTTTTTTCCTAGAATTTGTGTTATAGAAGGCACATTTGATATCGGACGATAATTTTCAACTTTATCACGCGCACCGATTTTCGTGTAGAGGTTTGCAAGTTTATGGGAATTTCTCCACTTGGAATAATGCGATTTAGTAGTACTACGAGAACTTCATGGATGTACTCAAGGGTACGGGGCAAGTCAGTTACGTCAACACCTGCAGATTTTTTACACTTCAAACTGAAAATTGTTGGTTGTGAGTCCTCGTGTGATATTAAAGGCCGATTCGCTAACACATAGAACAAAGAAAGAAAGGAAGAAAAAACGCCCGCGCTCGCTCAAGAAACCTGGGTTCGCAACAAGTGGCAACAACAAGCAACCGAGCGAGTGCGCCAAAACCCGTGGCGGCCGAACAAACGCGAAGTCCCAACCGCGTCAGCCGGGGCGGCACGGGACAGGAAAAATCACTTCAGCCGGGGCGGCGGGGCACCGAATAAACCTCGTCACCTCGTCGCAGGATAAAAGAGGAAACAAAAAGTCTAAACAGCGTCTGCTGGAGCGAATGCGTAATAAAACAACAACAACAACAAAAAAAAAAACACCCGCGCTCAAGAAGTCTGCAATCACCACAAAAGGCGACTGTGACCGAGCAGCGTCAGCCGGGGCCGTGCGGAAACGGAAAAACCGCGACTACCGGGGCGTCGAGGCACCGAAAAATCCACTTCAGCCGCGGCGAAAAAAAAAACAAAAAGAAAGACGGAGGGGGGGGGGGGGAACCACGTCTGCCGGGGCGAAGGAAAAAAAAAAACGCGTCTGCCGGGGCGAGCCCGGGTGCGGCACCACCGGGAAAACTGTGGCAAACAGACATGGCGATCGAGTGAGTGGGCCGCCAGCCAGGCTCAGCCAAAAAGTGCAAAGTCCGAACTGCGTCAGCCGGGGCGGCAAAAACCACGTCAGCCGGGGCGGCGCAAAAAACCGCGTCTGCCGGGGCGGCACGAAACCGCGTCAGCCGGGGCGGCGCGAAAACTGCGTCAGCCGGGGCGAAAGAAAAAAAAAAAAACGCGTCTGCCGGGGCGAGCCCGGGTGCGGCACCACCGGGAAAACTGTGGCAAACAGACATGGCGATCGAGTGAGTGGGCCGCCAGCCAGGCACAGCCGAAAAGTGCAAAGTCCGAACCGTGTCAGCCGGGGCGGCAAAAAACCGCGTCAGCCGGGGCGGCGCAAAAAACCGCGTCTGCCGGGGCGGCACGAAACCGCGTCAGCCGGGGCGGCGCGAAAACTGCGTCAGCCGGGGCGAGCCCGGGTGCGGCACCACCGGGAAAACTGTGGCAAACAGACATGGCGATCGAGTGAGTGGGCCGCCAGCCAGGCTCAGCCAAAAAGTGCCAAGTCCGAACTGCGTCAGCCGGGGCGGCAAAAAACCGCGTCAGCCGGGGCGGCGCAAAAAACCGCGTCTGCCGGGGCGGCGCGAAAACCGCGTCTGCCGGGGCGGCGCGAAAACTGCGTCAGCCGGGGCGAAAGAAAAAAAAAAACGCGTCTGCCGGGGCGAGCCCGGGTGCGGCACCACCGGGAAAACTGTGGCAAACAGACATGGCGATCGAGTGAGTGGGCCGCCAGCAAGGCTCAGCCAAAAAGTGCTAAGTCCGAACTGCGTCAGCTGGGGCGGCAAAAAACCGCGTCTGCCGGGGCGGCACGAAACCGCGTCAGCCGGGGCGGCGCGAAAACCGCGTCTGCCGGGGCGGCACGAAACCGCGTCAGCCGGGGCGGCGCGAAAACTGCGTCAGCCGGGGCGAGCCCGGGTGCGGCACCACCGGGAAAACTGTGGCAAACAGACATGGCGATCGAGTGAGTGGGCCGCCAGCCAGGCACAGCCGAAAAGTGCTAAGTCCGAACTGCGTCAGCCGGGGCGGCAAAAACCGCGTCAGCCGGGGCGGCGCGAAAACCGCGTCTGCCGGGGCGGCAC
>NW_027464937.1:0-15000 GCF_043290135.1 Rhipicephalus microplus
GTTCGTGTGGAACAAACGTGACTACCGTGCTGTACGGTGGAGTTCTGTGCGCAAAAGCGGCGCGTGTGTTTCTAAGCACCACAGCGTTGTGTCAAAAAAGAGGTGCCTGAGAGAAACGCATGCGACTGCCGTGCTTTGCGGCATAGCACCGTGCGCAAAAACGGTGCGCATGCAAGAGGTGTCAGAGCAAGCGAACTTGTGCCACGAGCAACAGGTCACTAAAAGCCTATAGATGACGGTGTTGGAGGAAAAGAAAAATATCGAGAAAGCACTGCGGTGTGCCGTGCGTAGGGACGGGCGCGCGTGCCACATGCCGCCGAAATATGGGTGTCGGAGAAAACAGAGTGCCGCGCGTAACGAGGGGCGCGCGTGTTACAGAGAGATATGCCCAAACGCATGAAAGTGTACGCAGGTGTCCTAAGGCAGTTTTTTTTTTTTTTCCTCATTTTGATGTCGCCCCGGCTGACGCGGTTTTCGTTTTTCCGTGCCGCCCCGGCTGACGCAGTTTTTGCGCCGCCCCGGCTGACGCGGTTTTTGCGCCGCCCCGGCTGACGCGGTTTTCGCGCCGCCCCGGCTGACGCGGTTTTCGCGCCGCCCCGGCTGACGCGGTTCGGACTTTGCACTTTTTGGCTGTGCCTGGCTGGCGGCCCACTCACTCGATCGCCAGGTCTGTTTGCCCCGGTGGTTCCACCGCCAGGCTTAAGCGCGAACTTTTTTTGTTTGTTTTCTTTTGATTAAGCGCAAGCTTTTTTCTTTGTTTTCTTTTGATTAAGCGCGGGCTTTTTTCTTTGTTTTTTTTTTTTATTTCGCCCCGGCAGACGCGGTTTTTGCGCCGCCCCGGCTGACGCGGTTTTTGCCGCCCCGGCTGACGCAGTTCGGACTTAGCACTTTTCGGCTGTGCCTGGCTGGCGGCCCACTCACTCGATCGCCATGTCTGTTTGCCACAGTTTTCCCGGTGGTGCCGCACCCGGGCTCGCCCCGGCTGACGCAGTTTTCGCGCCGCCCCGGCTGACGCGGTTTCGTGCCGCCCCGGCAGACGCGGTTTTCGCGCCGCCCCGGCTGACGCGGTTTTTGCGTCGCCCCGGCTGACACGGTTCGGACTTTGCACTTTTCGGCTGTGCCTGGCTGGCGGCCCACTCACTCGATCGCCATGTCTGTTTGCCACAGTTTTCCCGGTGGTGCCGCACCCGGGCTCGCCCCGGCTGACGCAGTTTTCGCGCCGCCCCGGCTGACGCGGTTTCGTGCCGCCCCGGCAGACGCGGTTTTCGCGCCGCCCCGGCTGACGCGGTTTCGTGCCGCCCCGGCAGACGCAGTTCGGACTTAGCACTTTTCGGCTGTGCCTGGCTGGCGGCCCACTCACTCGATCGCCATGTCTGTTTGCCACAGTTTTCCCGGTGGTGCCGCACCCGGGCTCGCCCCGGCTGACGCAGTTTTCGCGCCGCCCCGGCTGACGCGGTTTCGTGCCGCCCCGGCAGACGCGGTTTTCGCGCCGCCCCGGCTGACGCGGTTTCGTGCCGCCCCGGCAGACGCAGTTCGGACTTAGCACTTTTCGGCTGTGCCTGGCTGGCGGCCCACTCACTCAATCGCCATGTCTGTTTGCCACAGTTTTCCCGGTGGTGCCGCACCCGGGCTCGCCCCGGCTGACGCAGTTTTCGCGCCGCCCCGGCTGACGCGGTTTCGTGCCGCCCCGGCAGACGCGGTTTTCGCGCCGCCCCGGCTGACGCGGTTTCGTGCCGCCCCGGCAGACGCAGTTCGGACTTAGCACTTTTCGGCTGTGCCTGGCTGGCGGCCCACTCACTCGATCGCCATGTCTGTTTGCCACAGTTTTCCCGGTGGTGCCGCACCCGGGCTCGCCCCGGCAGACGCGTTTTTTTTTTTCTTTCGCCCCGGCTGACGCAGTTTTCGCGCCGCCCCGGCTGACGCGGTTTCGTGCCGCCCCGGCAGACGCGGTTTTTTGCGCCGCCCCGGCTGACGCGGTTTTTGCCGCCCCGGCTGACGCAGTTCGGACTTAGCACTTTTCGGCTGTGCCTGGCTGGCGGCCCACTCACTCGATCGCCATGTCTGTTTGCCACAGTTTTCCCGGTGGTGCCGCACCCGGGCTCGCCCCGGCTGACGCAGTTTTCGCGCCGCCCCGGCTGACGCGGTTTCGTGCCGCCCCGGCAGACGCGGTTTTCGCGCCGCCCCGGCTGACGCGGTTTCGTGCCGCCCCGGCAGACGCAGTTCGGACTTAGCACTTTTCGGCTGTGCCTGGCTGGCGGCCCACTCACTCGATCGCCATGTCTGTTTGCCACAGTTTTCCCGGTGGTGCCGCACCCGGGCTCGCCCCGGCTGACGCAGTTTTCGCGCCGCCCCGGCTGACGCGGTTTCGTGCCGCCCCGGCAGACGCGGTTTTCGCGCCGCCCCGGCTGACGCGGTTTCGTGCCGCCCCGGCAGACGCAGTTCGGACTTAGCACTTTTCGGCTGTGCCTGGCTGGCGGCCCACTCACTCGATCGCCATGTCTGTTTGCCACAGTTTTCCCGGTGGTGCCGCACCCGGGCTCGCCCCGGCAGACGCGTTTTTTTTTTTCTTTCGCCCCGGCTGACGCAGTTTTCGCGCCGCCCCGGCTGACGCGGTTTCGTGCCGCCCCGGCAGACGCGGTTTTTTTGCACCGCCCCGGCTGACGCGGTTTTTGCCGCCCCGGCTGACGCAGTTCGGACTTGGCACTTTTTGGCTGAGCCTGGCTGGTGGCCCACTCACTCGATCGCCATGTCTGTTAGCCACAGTTTTCCCGGTGGTGCCGCACCCGGGCTCGCCCCGGCTGACGCAGTTTTCGCGCCGCCCCGGCAGACGCGGTTTTCGCGCCGCCCCGGCTGACGCGGTTTTTGCCGCCCCGGCTGACGCAGTTCGGACTTGGCACTTTTTGGCTGAGCCTGGCTGGTGGCCCACTCACTCGATCGCCATGTCTGTTAGCCACAGTTTTCCCGGTGGTGCCGCACCCGGGCTCGCCCCGGCTGACGCAGTTTTCGCGCCGCCCCGGCAGACGCGGTTTTCGCGCCGCCCCGGCTGACGCGGTTTTTGCCGCCCCGGCTGACGCAGTTCGGACTTGGCACTTTTTGGGCTGAGCCTGGCTGGCGGCCCACTCACTCGATCGCCATGTCTGTTTGCCACAGTCTTCCCGGTGGTGCCGCACCCGGGCTCGCCCCGGCAGACGCGTTTTTTTTTTCTTTCGCCCCGGCAGACGTGGTTCCCCCCCCCCCCCCTTTTCGCTCGCCCCGGCTGACGAGGTTTTCGCGCCGCCCCGGCTGACGCAGTTTTCGCGCCGCCCCGGCTGACGCGGTTTCGTGCCGCCCCGGCTGACGCGGTTTTCGCGCCGCCCCGGCTGACGCGGTTTTTGCGTCGCCCCGGCTGACACGGTTCGGACTTTGCACTTTTCGGCTGTGCCTGGCTGGCGGCCCACTCACTCGATCGCCATGTCTGTTTGCCACAGTTTTCCCGGTGGTGCCGCACCCGGGCTCGCCCCGGCTGACGCAGTTTTCGCGCCGCCCCGGCTGACGCGGTTTCGTGCCGCCCCGGCAGACGCGGTTTTCGCGCCGCCCCGGCTGACGCGGTTTCGTGCCGCCCCGGCAGACGCAGTTCGGACTTAGCACTTTTCGGCTGTGCCTGGCTGGCGGCCCACTCACTCGATCGCCATGTCTGTTTGCCACAGTTTTCCCGGTGGTGCCGCACCCGGGCTCGCCCCGGCTGACGCAGTTTTCGCGCCGCCCCGGCTGACGCGGTTTCGTGCCGCCCCGGCAGACGCGGTTTTCGCGCCGCCCCGGCTGACGCGGTTTCGTGCCGCCCCGGCAGACGCAGTTCGGACTTAGCACTTTTCGGCTGTGCCTGGCTGGCGGCCCACTCACTCGATCGCCATGTCTGTTTGCCACAGTTTTCCCGGTGGTGCCGCACCCGGGCTCGCCCCGGCAGACGCGTTTTTTTTTTTTTCTTTCGCCCCGGCTGACGCAGTTTTCGCGCCGCCCCGGCTGACGCGGTTTCGTGCCGCCCCGGCAGACGCGGTTTTTTGCGCCGCCCCGGCTGACGCGGTTTTTGCCGCCCCGGCTGACGCAGTTCGGACTTAGCACTTTTCGGCTGTGCCTGGCTGGCGGCCCACTCACTCGATCGCCATGTCTGTTTGCCACAGTTTTCCCGGTGGTGCCGCACCCGGGCTCGCCCCGGCTGACGCAGTTTTCGCGCCGCCCCGGCTGACGCGGTTTCGTGCCGCCCCGGCAGACGCGGTTTTCGCGCCGCCCCGGCTGACGCGGTTTCGTGCCGCCCCGGCAGACGCAGTTCGGACTTAGCACTTTTCGGCTGTGCCTGGCTGGCGGCCCACTCACTCGATCGCCATGTCTGTTTGCCACAGTTTTCCCGGTGGTGCCGCACCCGGGCTCGCCCCGGCTGACGCAGTTTTCGCGCCGCCCCGGCTGACGCGGTTTCGTGCCGCCCCGGCAGACGCGGTTTTCGCGCCGCCCCGGCTGACGCGGTTTCGTGCCGCCCCGGCAGACGCAGTTCGGACTTAGCACTTTTCGGCTGTGCCTGGCTGGCGGCCCACTCACTCGATCGCCATGTCTGTTTGCCACAGTTTTCCCGGTGGTGCCGCACCCGGGCTCGCCCCGGCAGACGCAGTTTTCGCGCCGCCCCGGCAGACGCGGTTTTCGCGCCGCCCCGGCTGACGCGGTTTTTGCCGCCCCGGCTGACGCAGTTCGGACTTGGCACTTTTTGGGCTGAGCCTGGCTGGCGGCCCACTCACTCGATCGCCATGTCTGTTTGCCACAGTCTTCCCGGTGGTGCCGCACCCGGGCTCGCCCCGGCAGACGCGTTTTTTTTTCTTTCGCCCCGGCAGACGTGGTTCCCCCCCCCCTTTTCGCTCGCCCCGGCTGACGAGGTTTTCGCGCCGCCCCGGCTGACGCAGTTTTCGCGCCGCCCCGGCTGACGCGGTTTCGTGCCGCCCCGGCTGACGCGGTTTTCGCGCCGCCCCGGCTGACGCGGTTTTTGCGTCGCCCCGGCTGACACGGTTCGGACTTTGCACTTTTCGGCTGTGCCTGGCTGGCGGCCCACTCACTCGATCGCCATGTCTGTTTGCCACAGTTTTCCCGGTGGTGCCGCACCCGGGCTTGCCCCGGCAGACGCGTTTTTTTTTTTTCTTTTCGCCCCGGCTGACGCAGTTTTCGCCCCGCCCCGGCTGACGCGGTTTCGTGCCGCCCCGGCAGACGCGGTTTTTTGCGCCGCCCCGGCTGACGCGGTTTTTGCCGCCCCGGCTGACGCAGTTCGGACTTTGCACTTTTTGGCTGAGCCTGGCTGGCGGCCCACTCACTCGATCGCCATGTCTGTTTGCCACAGTTTTCCCGGTGGTGCCGCACCCGGGCTCGCCCCGGCAGACGCGTTTTTTTTTTTCCTTCGCCCCGGCAGACGTGGTTCCCCCCCCCCCCTCCGTCTTTCTTTTTGTTTTTTTTTTCGCCGCGGCTGAAGTGGATTTTTCGGTGCCTCGACGCCCCGGTAGTCGCGGTTTTTCCGTTTCCGCACGGCCCCGGCTGACGCTGCTCGGTCACAGTCGCCTTTTGTGAGGATTGCAGACTTCTTGAGCGCGGGTGTTTTTTTTTTGTTGTTGTTGTTGTTTTATTACGCATTCGCTCCAGCAGACGCTGTTTAGACTTTTTGTTTCCTCTTTTATCCTGCGACGAGGTGACGAGGTTTATTCGGTGCCCCGCCGCCCCGGCTGAAGTGATTTTTCCTGTCCCGTGCCGCCCCGGCTGACGCGGTTGGGACTTCGCGTTTGTTCGGCCGCCACGGGTTTTGGCGCACTCGCTCGGTTGCTTGTTGTTGCCACTTGTTGCGAACCCAGGTTTCTTGAGCGAGCGCGGGCGTTTTTTCTTCCTTTCTTTCTTTGTTCTATGTGTTAGCGAATCGGCCTTTAATATCACACGAGGACTCACAACCAACAATTTTCAGTTTGAAGTGTAAAAAATCTGCAGGTGTTGACGTAACTGACTTGCCCCGTACCCTTGAGTACATCCATGAAGTTCTCGTAGTACTACTAAATCGCATTATTCCAAGTGGAGAAATTCCCATAAACTTGCAAACCTCTACACGAAAATCGGTGCGCGTGATAAAGTTGAAAATTATCGTCCGATATCAAATGTGCCTTCTATAACACAAATTCTAGGAAAAAAAAAAAAAAAACACTTGTTCGCCGTTCTCTGCGCCGTGACTGGCAGCACTCCGGCGAAGCGAAACGGGGTCGATTCGAGCACGATATCGGCGTCTTTCGACGTGCTCGCCGGCGACCGTCGCACGAGTACGTCGCACGAGCGCGTCTGCCGGGGCGCCGTTTGCGAAGCCGACGCAAAAGTGGGAACCGCCGCTCGGATGATCGCCGCTTTCGGCAGAGTGAGTGTTGGCACTCCGGGGAAGCGAAACAGCGTGAATGCGCCCACGAAATCGGCGTATTTTGAAGTGCCCGCCGGCGACCGTCGCACGAGTACGGTAAACCGCGTCAGCCGGGGCGTAGTTCGGGACGCCGACGAAAAAGTGGGAAGCGCAACTCGGATCTTCGCCGTTTTTGCAGGAGTGAGTGGCGGCCCTCCTGCGAGACCAAGAAGCATCGATTCGTGCACGAATTCGGCGCCTTTCGACGTGATCGCCGGCGACCGTCGCTCGAGTAGGGCAAACCGCGTCTGCCGGGGCGGGCTTCGGGACGCCGATGCGAAAGTGGGAAACGCTGCTCGGATGTTCGCCGTTTTTGGCCGAGTGAGTGCTGGCACTCGGGCGAAGCCAAACGGGGCCGATTACGGCACGATATCGGCGTCTTTCGACGTGCCCGGCGGCGACCGTCGCACGAGTACGGTAAACCGCGTCAGCCCGGGCGGAGTTCGGGACGCCGATGCGAAAGTGGAGAACGCCGCTCGGATCTTCGCCGTTTTTGGAGGAGTGAGTGGCGGCACTCCGGAGAAGCCAAGGAGCGCCAATTAGCGCACGATATCGGCGTCTTTCGACGCGCTCGCCGGCGACCGTCGAACGAGTAGGGCAAACCGCGTCTGCCGGGGCGGGGTTTACGACGCCGACGCAAAAGTGGGAACCGCCGCTCGGATGTTGGCCGTTTTTGGCAGAGTGAGTGCTGGCACACCGGCGACGCGAAAGAGCGCGAAAGCGCCCACGAAAGTGGCGTATTTGGACGTGCTTGACGGCGACCGCTGCAGGAGTACGAAAAACCACGTCAGCCGGGGCGAGCGACCCACGGCGGTCTGGGTGCTTATCGCTGCTATTATAGGGGCACCCCGGCAGACGCAGAAAAAAAAAATTTTTTTTCGACCTTCTTTTTTGCTGGTCGAGCTCGGGTAACCCAGGTCGCAATGGGAGCCGCGCACGAAAGCGGCGTCGCGAGACGCGTTCGCGGTCGCTAGTCGCACGAGCTCGGCAACCGCGTCAGCCGGCGCGGAGTTCGGGATGCCGACGGCTAAGTGGGTACCGCTGCTCGGATGTTCGCCGTTTTTGGCCGAGTGAGTGCTGGCACTCCGGCGAAGCGAAACGGGGCCGATTCGGGCACGATATCGGCGTATTTCGACGTGCTCGCCGGCGACCGTCGCACGAGTACGGCAAAGCGCGTCTGCCGGGGCGAGGTTTGCGATGCCGACGAAAAAGTGGGAAGCGCCGCTCGGATCTTCGCCGTTTTTGCAGGAGTGAGTGGCGGCCCTCCTGCGAGACCAAGAAGCATCGACTCGCGCACGATATCGGTGTCTTTCGACGTGCCCGCCGGCCACCGCCGCACGAGTACGGCAAACCGCGTATGCCGGGGCGGGGTTGGCGACGCCGACGCAAAAGTGGGAACCGCCACTAGGATGTTCGCCGTTTTTGGCAGAGTGAGTGCTGGCACACCGGCGACGCGAAAGAGCGCGAAAGCGCCCACGAAAGTGGCGTATTTGGACGTGCTTGACGGCGACCGCTGCAGGAGTACGAAAAACCACGTCAGCCGGGGCGAGCGACCCACGGCGGTCTGGGTGCTTATCGCTGCTATTATAGGGGCACCCCGGCAGACGCAGAAAAAAAAAATTTTTTTTCGACCTTCTTTTTTGCTGGTCGAGCTCGGGTAACCCAGGTCGCAATGGGAGCCGCGCACGAAAGCGGCGTCGCGAGACGCGTTCGCGGTCGCTAGTCGCACGAGCTCGGCAACCGCGTCAGCCGGCGCGGAGTTCGGGATGCCGACGGCTAAGTGGGTACCGCTGCTCGGATGTTCGCCGTTTTTGGCCGAGTGAGTGCTGGCACTCCGGCGAAGCGAAACGGGGCCGATTCGGGCACGATATCGGCGTATTTCGACGTGCTCGCCGGCGACCGTCGCACGAGTACGGCAAAGCGCGTCTGCCGGGGCGAGGTTTGCGATGCCGACGAAAAAGTGGGAAGCGCCGCTCGGATCTTCGCCGTTTTTGCAGGAGTGAGTGGCGGCCCTCCTGCGAGACCAAGAAGCATCGACTCGCGCACGATATCGGTGTCTTTCGACGTGCCCGCCGGCCACCGCCGCACGAGTACGGCAAACCGCGTATGCCGGGGCGGGGTTGGCGACGCCGACGCAAAAGTGGGAACCGCCACTAGGATGTTCGCCGTTTTTGGCAGAGTGAGTGCTGGCACTCCGGCGAAGCGAAAGAGCGCGAATGCGCCCACGAAAGTGGCGTGTTTGGACGTGCTTGACGACGACCACCGCAGGAAAACGAAAAACCACGTCAGCCGGGGCGAGCGACCCATGGCGGTCTGGGTGCTTATCGCTGCTATTATAGGGGCACCCCGGCAGACGCAAAAAAAAAAAAAAATTTTTTTTCGACATTCTTTCTTGCTCGTCGACCTCGGGTGACCCAGGTCGCAGTGGGAGCCGCGCACGAAAGCGGCGTCGCGAGACGGCTTCGCGGTCGCTAGTCGCACGAGCTCGGCAACCGCGTCTGCCGGGGCGGAGTTCGGGACGCCGACGGCTAAGTGGGAACCGCCGCTCGGATGTTCGCCGTTTGTGGCCGAGTGAGTGCTGGCACTCCGGCGAAGCCAAACGGGGCCGATTCCGGCACGATATCGGCGTCTTTCTACGTGCTCGCCGGCGACCGTCGCACGAGTACGGCAAAGTGCGTCTGCCGGGGCGGGGTTTGCGACGCGTACGCAATAGTGAGAACCGTCGCTCGGATGTTCGTCGTCTTTCGCCGAGCCAGTGCTGGCACTCCGGCGAAGCCGAACGGAGCCGATTCGGGCACGATATCGGCGTCTTTCCACGTGCTCGCCGGCGACCGTCGCACGAGTACGGTAAACCGCGTCAGCCGGGGCGGAGTTCGGGACGCCGATGCGAAAGTGGGAAGCGCCGCTCGGATCTTCGCCGTTTTTGGAGGAGTCAGTGGCGGCACTCCGGTGAAGCCAAGGTGCGCCAATTCGCGCACGATATCGGCGTCTTTCGACGTGCCCGCCGGCCACCGTCGCACGAGTACGGCAAACCTCGTCTGCCGGGGCGGGGTTTGCGACGCCGACGCAAAAGTGGGAACCGCCGCTCGGATGTTCGCCGTTTTTGGCAGAGTGAGTGCTGGCACTCCGGCGAAGCGAAAGAGCGTGAATGCGCCCACGAAAGTAGCGTATTTGGACGTGCTTGACGGCGACCGCCGCAGGAGTACGAAAAACCACGTCAGCCGGGGCGAGCGACCCACGGCGGTCTGGGTGCTTATCGCTGCTATTATAGGGGCACCCCGGCAGACGCAGAAAGAAAAAAAAAAAAAAATGGGGACATGGCGTGCGTCACCGTGCGGCTTCGCAGCGTTGCCGAAGTCGCCGAGCCCTTCGACTGAGCCGAACGGCGGACAGGGAACGTTGGTCGGCCGTTCTAACCTGTCGGTGCCACGCCGAGACGTCGTTAAGGAAAACCGCGTCGTGGGCCTCTACGACGCCGTCGAGTCGTTGTACGTTTGGTGTCCAGCGTGTCGGCGGCGAGTAGCGGACACGTCGTTCACGACTTCGGTCTTTCGCAGTCGACGCGAACTTGCGGAGAGTCGTGGTGCCTCACGTTTTCGGCAGAAACCGCGGCGGAATTTTCCCGTGCGTGCGCGCACGACCTCGGTGCTGTGCCGTCAGCGTAGTGTTGCACAAACTCGTGGCCTACCCAAGGTGCGGTACGTTTGCGGCCGTATCCTCGGTGGGAATTTCGTGAGTAGGGTCGCAAATTCTACGACCTCGGCGGGTTTGAGAGCGACGTAGACTTGTGGCACGCTCAACGTGCCACACGTTTCGGGGCACACCCGCGGTGAAATTTTCTCGAGTACGCTCGTATTAGTGCCCAAGGAGGTCTGGGTACTTATCGCTGCTATTATGTGGGGGTTCTCGTGAGCGGCGTACGCGAAAGCGACCGGGTGTCTGATATGCGGCGGGCTTCGGCCTCGTCAAGCGTGTCCTCGGGTCTGCTCCAGGGGAATCCACGGCAGTCGTCTGCAGCCTCATCCGCTTGATGCGTTAGGGGCTGGTTGTCGGACGGTGCCGTTTTACCACGATATCGAGGTGTGTTCCGTGTCGTCCTCGGGCGATTCAGATGCGAAAGCGCCGAAGACGCGGGCGTGACCCGTCGTCTGGCGGCTTTGCAGTCTCGGCTCCGTTGCTAGTTCCGGCCGGTCCACCGACAGTGCAGCGGGCTTGGGCAACCCGCACGGCGCGACCGAGTCGATGCAACGAAAAAGAGCGAGCATGAACGTGCTTCTTGCCGCACGGCTCCCACTCGTCTTTCGGGAAGGTTGTGCCGTAGCGAGCTCGAACGCCGTCATCTCGGAGTGCAAAATAAGCGTGTTGGGGCGCCTGAAGGTGGCCTCCGCCGCACACAGACTGCGTCCGGCCCGCCGAAGGCGAGGACGGACGCGCAGTCGAACGATTACCTGGTTGATCCTGCCAGTAATCATATGCTTGTCTCAAAGATTAAGCCATGCATGTCTAAGTACATGCCGAAATAAGGCGAAACCGCGAATGGCTCATTAAATCAGTTATGGTTCCTTAGATCGTTTCTTCCTACTTGGATAACTGTGGCAATTCTAGAGCTAATACATGCAGTGAGCCTGGAGCCCTTTGGGTAACGGGTGCTTTTATTAGACCAAGATCGATCGGGTTTCGGCCCGTATTGTGTGGTGACTCTGGATAACTTTGTGCTGATCGCATGGCCACGAGCCGGCGACGTTTCTTTCAAGTGTCTGCCTTATCAACTTTCGATGGTAGGTTACTTGCTTACCATGGTTGTTACGGGTAACGGAGAATCAGGGTTCGATTCCGGAGAGGGAGCCTGAGAAACGGCTACCACATCCAAGGAAGGCAGCAGGCGCGCAAATTACCCACTCCCGGCACGGGGAGGTAGTGACGAAAAATAACAATACGGGACTCTTTTGAGGCCCCGTAATTGAAATGAGTACACTCTAAATCCTTTAACGAGGATCAATTGGAGGGCAAGTCTGGTGCCAGCAGCCGCGGTAATTCCAGCTCCAATAGCGTATACTAAAGCTGCTGCGGTTAAAAAGCTCGTAGTTGGATCTCAGTTCCAGACGAGTAGTGCATCTACCCGATGCGACGGCTCGGACTGAACATCATGCCGGTTCTTTCTTGGTGCACTTCATTGTGTGCCTCGAGATGGCCGGTGCTTTTACTTTGAAAAAATTAGAGTGCTCAACGCAGGCGAGTCGCCTGAATAAACTTGCATGGAATAATAGAACAAGACCTCGTTTCTGTTCTGTTGGTTTTTGGAATACGAGGTAATGATTAAGAGGGACGGACGGGGGCATTCGTATTGCGGCGCTAGAGGTGAAATTCTTGGACCGTCGCAAGACGAACTACTGCGAAAGCATTTGCCAAGAATGTTTTCATTGATCAAGAACGAAAGTCAGAGGTTCGAAGGCGATCAGATACCGCCCTAGTTCTGACCATAAACGATGCCAACCAGCGATCCGCCTGAGTTACTCAAATGACTCGGCGGGCAGCTTCCGGGAAACCAAAGTATTTGGGTTCCGGGGGAAGTATGGTTGCAAAGCTGAAACTTAAAGGAATTGACGGAAGGGCACCACCAGGAGTGGAGCCTGCGGCTTAATTTGACTCAACACGGGAAAACTTACCCGGCCCGGACACTGGGAGGATTGACAGATTGAGAGCTCTTTCTTGATTCGGTGGATGGTGGTGCATGGCCGTTCTTAGTTGGTGGAGCGATTTGTCTGGTTAATTCCGATAACGAACGAGACTCTAGCCTATTAAATAGGTGCGGGGTTCCCAGCACCTTACAACCTTCTTAGAGGGACAAGCGGCTCCTAGCCGCACGAAACAGAGCAATAACAGGTCTGTGATGCCCTTAGATGTCCGGGGCCGCACGCGCGCTACACTGAAGGAAGCAGCGTGTCTTTATCCCTGTCTGAAAAGACTGGGTAACCCGTGGAACTTCTTTCGTGATTGGGATAGGGGCTTGCAATTGTTCCCCTTGAACGAGGAATTCCCAGTAAGCGCGAGTCATAAGCTCGCGTTGATTACGTCCCTGCCCTTTGTACACACCGCCCGTCGCTACTACCGATTGAATGATTTAGTGAGGTCTTCGGACCGATGTCCGGCGCGGCCTTTCGGTTGCGCCGGTCTGTTGGAAAGATGACCAAACTTGATCATTTAGAGGAAGTAAAAGTCGTAACAAGGTTTCCGTAGGTGAACCTGCGGAAGGATCATTAACGGATTGTGAAGGGTGAGCGCCTCAGCTGCGTCTGCGCCCGACACTTTCTGCCGCTGACCCCGTTTGGACGCGGGGTCGGCTTTTCCCCACGGGGCTGCCTGAATGTGGAGCGGCACCCCGTGACAAATTGTTGCGCCCAGCGGACGCCAACACCGCGACCTTGGACGGTCGGCCAGGTGGCGGACGCGGGTACAAACGGCGCAACGCACTCATAGGTCGGCTTTCGACCCGCCACTGCACCGTGGCTCGAAGCGCTCGAAATGCGCGACCCGACCGCTGCGGGACCGCCTAGTACTGTAAACAGGAGCGGCGGAGCGCGAACGGCGAGTCGTGGTTACGTCGGTAGAAGGCGAGGCTGCGCGTTCCCGAAACGCCAGCCGAGTGCCCTCCCGACCGTTCGAGCGTGCAAGAACGAGACCCGACAATCGCGCGGCGACTGCCAAGTACGAGAGGAACGACACAAGCGTCGGCGGTCGGTCAAGGAACTGGCGATGTGACGGGTCCGCTGTGCACCAGTGCATACCGTCCCGCCGTCCGCGGCAAGCGCCTCCGCGTCCTCGGGTGACGGAGGCTGCCGGTCGGTTCTTGCAGGCGAGGGATCTCGCTGGCACCGGTTCGCGTTGACGCGCGGCCGGTCATGGCACGGCGATGCGACGGCCGAGGTGCGCAGTACTCGATGGAGGAACCGCACGCTCCGATGACCGTCCCGCCCTCCGCGGCGTATGCGTACCGACCGTAATGGTTGCAGCAGCGCCGGCCGGCTTTTGAATTCGCCACACGAAACACGGTGCGAGATCGCGGTTAGGGGAGCGTCGACGTTGCCAGGCGTTTTGCTTGCTGCCGAGGGAAAGGCGGCACGGCCACGTCGCGCTCGTCGCGATTAGCGGGTCTGCGCGCTTTGGGAAGGTGCCGCAACGACTTGCCGAAAGAGGAAGCACGGAAGAACGAGGGACTTGGACGTCCCGACAATTGAACGCACTTGCGGCCAGGCCCTTGCTGGCTTCGTTCTTCCGCCTCGAGTAGGCTCGTACGCGGCTCCGGCGCCGAAAGTGGTCCTTGGCACCGACTTCGGTGGACGTGGGAAGTGCCGCGCAAGTACGGCGCGCCTGGCTCCACCTGTTGGCTAAAGTAGGCAGCCGGATCGGCATTTTGGTGTGCGGTGGCAAACCGTGGATGCGAAAAAAGCTTGTGCGATTTCGTGGAACAAAAAGCGGGGGTCCCCCTTTTTATGCGGAGGAGACCGACCCGCCTGCCGTGGTGAACCGCGACGCCACGGTAAAAACGGGAGAGGCTTGTCGATGGGACCGTGCATCCCGCGCTCCACGGAGGCCGGGAGGCGGCCGCCCGAGGAAATGTGTAGCCGTCGAGGCCCGCATCTGCGTGCACTCTTATCCAAATGGGTGTACCGCAGGCATTTTCTGGTTAGGCGGGCCAATGAGAGCGAGCACACAACGATACCTACGGGTCCGGCTTGGAGAACCGGCTTCGACGCCTCCCGAGTATTTATAGAGGGGTGGACCACGAAAGCACTCGCAAGTAGCGAAAGCGAAACGCCGTCCGAAACACACCGTTTGCTCGATTTGCGGCAGCCGAAAAAGGCGCGGCAGAGTTTTGGAGTCCAAGCGTGCGCTGAAAAGCGCCCTTCTTGGCCACTGTTTGGCCGAGTGCCAGAAACGTTTGGTTTTGACTGTACGGAATTGAACAAACACTTTTTCACGACTCTAAGCGGTGGATCACTCGGTTCTCGGGTCGATGAAGAACGCAGCCAGCTGCGAGACTTGGTGTGAATTGCAGGACACACTGAGCACTGATTCTTTGAACGCACATTGCGGCCTTGGGTCTTCCCTTGGCTTCGTCTGTCTGAGGGTCGGATCACATATCAAGAGAGCCTTCGGCGCACAAGGGAACGTGAGCCGTCGACTCGTTTTGACCGCGTCGGCAACACGGACAGCACGCTGAACACCTCACAGCGAGCGCCAACAGCGGCCACTCAAGGGCGAGACGGTGGCGACCGTCGTGCCAGAGCCCAACCGAAACGGGGGCGACCGACTGCATTGAGGATGTGGCACCTCGTTGAGACCGCCGCAGGACTTCGAGTCGGAAGGAAGCCTGCAGGGAAAGTGCGGTCGAGGTTGCGTACTCCTCTCTGCGACCGGGCGCGCAAGAGCTGCGAGAGCCACGGACGCGCAACTTTAACGCACGGTAAACACGAGGAGCGAAAGCCGGCCAGCAAAGCTTCTCCAGCCGTGCGCAAAGTGCGCGAGATCGCAGCCTTGCGTTGCGCTTGTTGCCCTCGAAG
>NW_027464937.1:22500-35000 GCF_043290135.1 Rhipicephalus microplus
CCGGTGGTGCCGCACCCGGGCTCGCCCCGGCTGACGCAGTTTTCGCGCCGCCCCGGCTGACGCGGTTTCGTGCCGCCCCGGCAGACGCGGTTTTCGCGCCGCCCCGGCTGACGCGGTTTCGTGCCGCCCCGGCAGACGCAGTTCGGACTTAGCACTTTTCGGCTGTGCCTGGCTGGCGGCCCACTCACTCGATCGCCATGTCTGTTTGCCACAGTTTTCCCGGTGGTGCCGCACCCGGGCTCGCCCCGGCAGACGCGTTTTTTTTTTTCTTTCGCCCCGGCTGACGCAGTTTTCGCGCCGCCCCGGCTGACGCGGTTTCGTGCCGCCCCGGCAGACGCGGTTTTTTGCGCCGCCCCGGCTGACGCGGTTTTTGCCGCCCCGGCTGACGCAGTTCGGACTTAGCACTTTTCGGCTGTGCCTGGCTGGCGGCCCACTCACTCGATCGCCATGTCTGTTTGCCACAGTTTTCCCGGTGGTGCCGCACCCGGGCTCGCCCCGGCTGACGCAGTTTTCGCGCCGCCCCGGCTGACGCGGTTTCGTGCCGCCCCGGCAGACGCGGTTTTCGCGCCGCCCCGGCTGACGCGGTTTCGTGCCGCCCCGGCAGACGCAGTTCGGACTTAGCACTTTTCCGCTGTGCCTGGCTGGCGGCCCACTCACTCGATCGCCATGTCTGTTTGCCACAGTTTTCCCGGTGGTGCCGCACCCGGGCTCGCCCCGGCTGACGCAGTTTTCGCGCCGCCCCGGCTGACGCGGTTTCGTGCCGCCCCGGCAGACGCGGTTTTCGCGCCGCCCCGGCTGACGCGGTTTCGTGCCGCCCCGGCAGACGCAGTTCGGACTTAGCACTTTTCGGCTGTGCCTGGCTGGCGGCCCACTCACTCGATCGCCATGTCTGTTTGCCACAGTTTTCCCGGTGGTGCCGCACCCGGGCTCGCCCCGGCAGACGCGTTTTTTTTTTTCTTTCGCCCCGGCTGACGCAGTTTTCGCGCCGCCCCGGCTGACGCGGTTTCGTGCCGCCCCGGCAGACGCGGTTTTTTTGCGCCGCCCCGGCTGACGCGGTTTTTGCCGCCCCGGCTGACGCAGTTCGGACTTGGCACTTTTTGGCTGAGCCTGGCTGGTGGCCCACTCACTCGATCGCCATGTCTGTTAGCCACAGTTTTCCCGGTGGTGCCGCACCCGGGCTCGCCCCGGCTGACGCAGTTTTCGCGCCGCCCCGGCAGACGCGGTTTTCGCGCCGCCCCGGCTGACGCGGTTTTTGCCGCCCCGGCTGACGCAGTTCGGACTTGGCACTTTTTGGGCTGAGCCTGGCTGGCGGCCCACTCACTCGATCGCCATGTCTGTTTGCCACAGTCTTCCCGGTGGTGCCGCACCCGGGCTCGCCCCGGCAGACGCGTTTTTTTTTTCTTTCGCCCCGGCAGACGTGGTTCCCCCCCCCCCCCTTTTCGCTCGCCCCGGCTGACGAGGTTTTCGCGCCGCCCCGGCTGACGCAGTTTTCGCGCCGCCCCGGCTGACGCGGTTTCGTGCCGCCCCGGCTGACGCGGTTTTCGCGCCGCCCCGGCTGACGCGGTTTTTGCGTCGCCCCGGCTGACACGGTTCGGACTTTGCACTTTTCGGCTGTGCCTGGCTGGCGGCCCACTCACTCGATCGCCATGTCTGTTTGCCACAGTTTTCCCGGTGGTGCCGCACCCGGGCTCGCCCCGGCTGACGCAGTTTTCGCGCCGCCCCGGCAGACGCGGTTTTCGCGCCGCCCCGGCTGACGCGGTTTCGTGCCGCCCCGGCAGACGCAGTTCGGACTTAGCACTTTTCGGCTGTGCCTGGCTGGCGGCCCACTCACTCGATCGCCATGTCTGTTTGCCACAGTTTTCCCGGTGGTGCCGCACCCGGGCTCGCCCCGGCTGACGCAGTTTTCGCGCCGCCCCGGCTGACGCGGTTTCGTGCCGCCCCAGCAGACGCGGTTTTCGCGCCGCCCCGGCTGACGCGGTTTCGTGCCGCCCCGGCAGACGCAGTTCGGACTTAGCACTTTTCGGCTGTGCCTGGCTGGCGGCCCACTCACTCGATCGCCATGTCTGTTTGCCACAGTTTTCCCGGTGGTGCCGCACCCGGGCTCGCCCCGGCAGACGCGTTTTTTTTTTTTTCTTTCGCCCCGGCTGACGCAGTTTTCGCGCCGCCCCGGCTGACGCGGTTTCGTGCCGCCCCGGCAGACGCGGTTTTTTGCGCCGCCCCGGCTGACGCGGTTTTTGCCGCCCCGGCTGACGCAGTTCGGACTTAGCACTTTTCGGCTGTGCCTGGCTGGCGGCCCACTCACTCGATCGCCATGTCTGTTTGCCACAGTTTTCCCGGTGGTGCCGCACCCGGGCTCGCCCCGGCTGACGCAGTTTTCGCGCCGCCCCGGCTGACGCGGTTTCGTGCCGCCCCGGCAGACGCGGTTTTCGCGCCGCCCCGGCTGACGCGGTTTCGTGCCGCCCCGGCAGACGCAGTTCGGACTTAGCACTTTTCGGCTGTGCCTGGCTGGCGGCCCACTCACTCGATCGCCATGTCTGTTTGCCACAGTTTTCCCGGTGGTGCCGCACCCGGGCTCGCCCCGGCTGACGCAGTTTTCGCGCCGCCCCGGCTGACGCGGTTTCGTGCCGCCCCGGCAGACGCGGTTTTCGCGCCGCCCCGGCTGACGCGGTTTCGTGCCGCCCCGGCAGACGCAGTTCGGACTTAGCACTTTTCGGCTGTGCCTGGCTGGCGGCCCACTCACTCGATCGCCATGTCTGTTTGCCACAGTTTTCCCGGTGGTGCCGCACCCGGGCTCGCCCCGGCAGACGCAGTTTTCGCGCCGCCCCGGCAGACGCGGTTTTCGCGCCGCCCCGGCTGACGCGGTTTTTGCCGCCCCGGCTGACGCAGTTCGGACTTGGCACTTTTTGGGCTGAGCCTGGCTGGCGGCCCACTCACTCGATCGCCATGTCTGTTTGCCACAGTCTTCCCGGTGGTGCCGCACCCGGGCTCGCCCCGGCAGACGCGTTTTTTTTTCTTTCGCCCCGGCAGACGTGGTTCCCCCCCCCCCTTTTCGCTCGCCCCGGCTGACGAGGTTTTCGCGCCGCCCCGGCTGACGCAGTTTTCGCGCCGCCCCGGCTGACGCGGTTTCGTGCCGCCCCGGCTGACGCGGTTTTCGCGCCGCCCCGGCTGACGCGGTTTTTGCGTCGCCCCGGCTGACACGGTTCGGACTTTGCACTTTTCGGCTGTGCCTGGCTGGCGGCCCACTCACTCGATCGCCATGTCTGTTTGCCACAGTTTTCCCGGTGGTGCCGCACCCGGGCTTGCCCCGGCAGACGCGTTTTTTTTTTTTCTTTTCGCCCCGGCTGACGCAGTTTTCGCCCCGCCCCGGCTGACGCGGTTTCGTGCCGCCCCGGCAGACGCGGTTTTTTGCGCCGCCCCGGCTGACGCGGTTTTTGCCGCCCCGGCTGACGCAGTTCGGACTTTGCACTTTTTGGCTGAGCCTGGCTGGCGGCCCACTCACTCGATCGCCATGTCTGTTTGCCACAGTTTTCCCGGTGGTGCCGCACCCGGGCTCGCCCCGGCAGACGCGTTTTTTTTTTTCCTTCGCCCCGGCAGACGTGGTTCCCCCCCCCCCCCTCCGTCTTTCTTTTTGTTTTTTTTTTCGCCGCGGCTGAAGTGGATTTTTCGGTGCCTCGACGCCCCGGTAGTCGCGGTTTTTCCGTTTCCGCACGGCCCCGGCTGACGCTGCTCGGTCACAGTCGCCTTTTGTGAGGATTGCAGACTTCTTGAGCGCGGGTGTTTTTTTTTTGTTGTTGTTGTTGTTTTATTACGCATTCGCTCCAGCAGACGCTGTTTAGACTTTTTGTTTCCTCTTTTATCCTGCGACGAGGTGACGAGGTTTATTCGGTGCCCCGCCGCCCCGGCTGAAGTGATTTTTCCTGTCCCGTGCCGCCCCGGCTGACGCGGTTGGGACTTCGCGTTTGTTCGGCCGCCACGGGTTTTGGCGCACTCGCTCGGTTGCTTGTTGTTGCCACTTGTTGCGAACCCAGGTTTCTTGAGCGAGCGCGGGCGTTTTTTCTTCCTTTCTTTCTTTGTTCTATGTGTTAGCGAATCGGCCTTTAATATCACACGAGGACTCACAACCAACAATTTTCAGTTTGAAGTGTAAAAAATCTGCAGGTGTTGACGTAACTGACTTGCCCCGTACCCTTGAGTACATCCATGAAGTTCTCGTAGTACTACTAAATCGCATTATTCCAAGTGGAGAAATTCCCATAAACTTGCAAACCTCTACACGAAAATCGGTGCGCGTGATAAAGTTGAAAATTATCGTCCGATATCAAATGTGCCTTCTATAACACAAATTCTAGGAAAAAAAAAAAAAAACACTTGTTCGCCGTTCTCTGCGCCGTGACTGGCAGCACTCCGGCGAAGCGAAACGGGGTCGATTCGAGCACGATATCGGCGTCTTTCGACGTGCTCGCCGGCGACCGTCGCACGAGTACGTCGCACGAGCGCGTCTGCCGGGGCGCCGTTTGCGAAGCCGACGCAAAAGTGGGAACCGCCGCTCGGATGATCGCCGCTTTCGGCAGAGTGAGTGTTGGCACTCCGGGGAAGCGAAACAGCGTGAATGCGCCCACGAAATCGGCGTATTTTGAAGTGCCCGCCGGCGACCGTCGCACGAGTACGGTAAACCGCGTCAGCCGGGGCGTAGTTCGGGACGCCGACGAAAAAGTGGGAAGCGCAACTCGGATCTTCGCCGTTTTTGCAGGAGTGAGTGGCGGCCCTCCTGCGAGACCAAGAAGCATCGATTCGTGCACGAATTCGGCGCCTTTCGACGTGATCGCCGGCGACCGTCGCTCGAGTAGGGCAAACCGCGTCTGCCGGGGCGGGCTTCGGGACGCCGATGCGAAAGTGGGAAACGCTGCTCGGATGTTCGCCGTTTTTGGCCGAGTGAGTGCTGGCACTCGGGCGAAGCCAAACGGGGCCGATTACGGCACGATATCGGCGTCTTTCGACGTGCCCGGCGGCGACCGTCGCACGAGTACGGTAAACCGCGTCAGCCCGGGCGGAGTTCGGGACGCCGATGCGAAAGTGGAGAACGCCGCTCGGATCTTCGCCGTTTTTGGAGGAGTGAGTGGCGGCACTCCGGAGAAGCCAAGGAGCGCCAATTAGCGCACGATATCGGCGTCTTTCGACGCGCTCGCCGGCGACCGTCGAACGAGTAGGGCAAACCGCGTCTGCCGGGGCGGGGTTTACGACGCCGACGCAAAAGTGGGAACCGCCGCTCGGATGTTGGCCGTTTTTGGCAGAGTGAGTGCTGGCACACCGGCGACGCGAAAGAGCGCGAAAGCGCCCACGAAAGTGGCGTATTTGGACGTGCTTGACGGCGACCGCTGCAGGAGTACGAAAAACCACGTCAGCCGGGGCGAGCGACCCACGGCGGTCTGGGTGCTTATCGCTGCTATTATAGGGGCACCCCGGCAGACGCAGAAAAAAAAAATTTTTTTTCGACCTTCTTTTTTGCTGGTCGAGCTCGGGTAACCCAGGTCGCAATGGGAGCCGCGCACGAAAGCGGCGTCGCGAGACGCGTTCGCGGTCGCTAGTCGCACGAGCTCGGCAACCGCGTCAGCCGGCGCGGAGTTCGGGATGCCGACGGCTAAGTGGGTACCGCTGCTCGGATGTTCGCCGTTTTTGGCCGAGTGAGTGCTGGCACTCCGGCGAAGCGAAACGGGGCCGATTCGGGCACGATATCGGCGTATTTCGACGTGCTCGCCGGCGACCGTCGCACGAGTACGGCAAAGCGCGTCTGCCGGGGCGAGGTTTGCGATGCCGACGAAAAAGTGGGAAGCGCCGCTCGGATCTTCGCCGTTTTTGCAGGAGTGAGTGGCGGCCCTCCTGCGAGACCAAGAAGCATCGACTCGCGCACGATATCGGTGTCTTTCGACGTGCCCGCCGGCCACCGCCGCACGAGTACGGCAAACCGCGTATGCCGGGGCGGGGTTGGCGACGCCGACGCAAAAGTGGGAACCGCCACTAGGATGTTCGCCGTTTTTGGCAGAGTGAGTGCTGGCACACCGGCGACGCGAAAGAGCGCGAAAGCGCCCACGAAAGTGGCGTATTTGGACGTGCTTGACGGCGACCGCTGCAGGAGTACGAAAAACCACGTCAGCCGGGGCGAGCGACCCACGGCGGTCTGGGTGCTTATCGCTGCTATTATAGGGGCACCCCGGCAGACGCAGAAAAAAAAAATTTTTTTTCGACCTTCTTTTTTGCTGGTCGAGCTCGGGTAACCCAGGTCGCAATGGGAGCCGCGCACGAAAGCGGCGTCGCGAGACGCGTTCGCGGTCGCTAGTCGCACGAGCTCGGCAACCGCGTCAGCCGGCGCGGAGTTCGGGATGCCGACGGCTAAGTGGGTACCGCTGCTCGGATGTTCGCCGTTTTTGGCCGAGTGAGTGCTGGCACTCCGGCGAAGCGAAACGGGGCCGATTCGGGCACGATATCGGCGTATTTCGACGTGCTCGCCGGCGACCGTCGCACGAGTACGGCAAAGCGCGTCTGCCGGGGCGAGGTTTGCGATGCCGACGAAAAAGTGGGAAGCGCCGCTCGGATCTTCGCCGTTTTTGCAGGAGTGAGTGGCGGCCCTCCTGCGAGACCAAGAAGCATCGACTCGCGCACGATATCGGTGTCTTTCGACGTGCCCGCCGGCCACCGCCGCACGAGTACGGCAAACCGCGTATGCCGGGGCGGGGTTGGCGACGCCGACGCAAAAGTGGGAACCGCCACTAGGATGTTCGCCGTTTTTGGCAGAGTGAGTGCTGGCACTCCGGCGAAGCGAAAGAGCGCGAATGCGCCCACGAAAGTGGCGTGTTTGGACGTGCTTGACGACGACCACCGCAGGAAAACGAAAAACCACGTCAGCCGGGGCGAGCGACCCATGGCGGTCTGGGTGCTTATCGCTGCTATTATAGGGGCACCCCGGCAGACGCAAAAAAAAAAAAAATTTTTTTTCGACATTCTTTCTTGCTCGTCGACCTCGGGTGACCCAGGTCGCAGTGGGAGCCGCGCACGAAAGCGGCGTCGCGAGACGGCTTCGCGGTCGCTAGTCGCACGAGCTCGGCAACCGCGTCTGCCGGGGCGGAGTTCGGGACGCCGACGGCTAAGTGGGAACCGCCGCTCGGATGTTCGCCGTTTGTGGCCGAGTGAGTGCTGGCACTCCGGCGAAGCCAAACGGGGCCGATTCCGGCACGATATCGGCGTCTTTCTACGTGCTCGCCGGCGACCGTCGCACGAGTACGGCAAAGTGCGTCTGCCGGGGCGGGGTTTGCGACGCGTACGCAATAGTGAGAACCGTCGCTCGGATGTTCGTCGTCTTTCGCCGAGCCAGTGCTGGCACTCCGGCGAAGCCGAACGGAGCCGATTCGGGCACGATATCGGCGTCTTTCCACGTGCTCGCCGGCGACCGTCGCACGAGTACGGTAAACCGCGTCAGCCGGGGCGGAGTTCGGGACGCCGATGCGAAAGTGGGAAGCGCCGCTCGGATCTTCGCCGTTTTTGGAGGAGTCAGTGGCGGCACTCCGGTGAAGCCAAGGTGCGCCAATTCGCGCACGATATCGGCGTCTTTCGACGTGCCCGCCGGCCACCGTCGCACGAGTACGGCAAACCTCGTCTGCCGGGGCGGGGTTTGCGACGCCGACGCAAAAGTGGGAACCGCCGCTCGGATGTTCGCCGTTTTTGGCAGAGTGAGTGCTGGCACTCCGGCGAAGCGAAAGAGCGTGAATGCGCCCACGAAAGTAGCGTATTTGGACGTGCTTGACGGCGACCGCCGCAGGAGTACGAAAAACCACGTCAGCCGGGGCGAGCGACCCACGGCGGTCTGGGTGCTTATCGCTGCTATTATAGGGGCACCCCGGCAGACGCAGAAAGAAAAAAAAAAAAAATGGGGACATGGCGTGCGTCACCGTGCGGCTTCGCAGCGTTGCCGAAGTCGCCGAGCCCTTCGACTGAGCCGAACGGCGGACAGGGAACGTTGGTCGGCCGTTCTAACCTGTCGGTGCCACGCCGAGACGTCGTTAAGGAAAACCGCGTCGTGGGCCTCTACTACGCCGTCGAGTCGTTGTACGTTTGGTGTCCAGCGTGTCGGCGGCGAGTAGCGGACACGTCGTTCACGACTTCGGTCTTTCGCAGTCGACGCGAACTTGCGGAGAGTCGTGGTGCCTCACGTTTTCGGCAGAAACCGCGGCGGAATTTTCCCGTGCGTGCGCGCACGACCTCGGTGCTGTGCCGTCAGCGTAGTGTTGCACAAACTCGTGGCCTACCCAAGGTGCGGTACGTTTGCGGCCGTATCCTCGGTGGGAATTTCGTGAGTAGGGTCGCAAATTCTACGACCTCGGCGGGTTTGAGAGCGACGTAGACTTGTGGCACGCTCAACGTGCCACACGTTTCGGGGCACACCCGCGGTGAAATTTTCTCGAGTACGCTCGTATTAGTGCCCAAGGAGGTCTGGGTACTTATCGCTGCTATTATGTGGGGGTTCTCGTGAGCGGCGTACGCGAAAGCGACCGGGTGTCTGATATGCGGCGGGCTTCGGCCTCGTCAAGCGTGTCCTCGGGTCTGCTCCAGGGGAATCCACGGCAGTCGTCTGCAGCCTCATCCGCTTGATGCGTTAGGGGCTGGTTGTCGGACGGTGCCGTTTTACCACGATATCGAGGTGTGTTCCGTGTCGTCCTCGGGCGATTCAGATGCGAAAGCGCCGAAGACGCGGGCGTGACCCGTCGTCTGGCGGCTTTGCAGTCTCGGCTCCGTTGCTAGTTCCGGCCGGTCCACCGACAGTGCAGCGGGCTTGGGCAACCCGCACGGCGCGACCGAGTCGATGCAACGAAAAAGAGCGAGCATGAACGTGCTTCTTGCCGCACGGCTCCCACTCGTCTTTCGGGAAGGTTGTGCCGTAGCGAGCTCGAACGCCGTCATCTCGGAGTGCAAAATAAGCGTGTTGGGGCGCCTGAAGGTGGCCTCCGCCGCACACAGACTGCGTCCGGCCCGCCGAAGGCGAGGACGGACGCGCAGTCGAACGATTACCTGGTTGATCCTGCCAGTAATCATATGCTTGTCTCAAAGATTAAGCCATGCATGTCTAAGTACATGCCGAAATAAGGCGAAACCGCGAATGGCTCATTAAATCAGTTATGGTTCCTTAGATCGTTTCTTCCTACTTGGATAACTGTGGCAATTCTAGAGCTAATACATGCAGTGAGCCTGGAGCCCTTTGGGTAACGGGTGCTTTTATTAGACCAAGATCGATCGGGTTTCGGCCCGTATTGTGTGGTGACTCTGGATAACTTTGTGCTGATCGCATGGCCACGAGCCGGCGACGTTTCTTTCAAGTGTCTGCCTTATCAACTTTCGATGGTAGGTTACTTGCTTACCATGGTTGTTACGGGTAACGGAGAATCAGGGTTCGATTCCGGAGAGGGAGCCTGAGAAACGGCTACCACATCCAAGGAAGGCAGCAGGCGCGCAAATTACCCACTCCCGGCACGGGGAGGTAGTGACGAAAAATAACAATACGGGACTCTTTTGAGGCCCCGTAATTGAAATGAGTACACTCTAAATCCTTTAACGAGGATCAATTGGAGGGCAAGTCTGGTGCCAGCAGCCGCGGTAATTCCAGCTCCAATAGCGTATACTAAAGCTGCTGCGGTTAAAAAGCTCGTAGTTGGATCTCAGTTCCAGACGAGTAGTGCATCTACCCGATGCGACGGCTCGGACTGAACATCATGCCGGTTCTTTCTTGGTGCACTTCATTGTGTGCCTCGAGATGGCCGGTGCTTTTACTTTGAAAAAATTAGAGTGCTCAACGCAGGCGAGTCGCCTGAATAAACTTGCATGGAATAATAGAACAAGACCTCGTTTCTGTTCTGTTGGTTTTTGGAATACGAGGTAATGATTAAGAGGGACGGACGGGGGCATTCGTATTGCGGCGCTAGAGGTGAAATTCTTGGACCGTCGCAAGACGAACTACTGCGAAAGCATTTGCCAAGAATGTTTTCATTGATCAAGAACGAAAGTCAGAGGTTCGAAGGCGATCAGATACCGCCCTAGTTCTGACCATAAACGATGCCAACCAGCGATCCGCCTGAGTTACTCAAATGACTCGGCGGGCAGCTTCCGGGAAACCAAAGTATTTGGGTTCCGGGGGAAGTATGGTTGCAAAGCTGAAACTTAAAGGAATTGACGGAAGGGCACCACCAGGAGTGGAGCCTGCGGCTTAATTTGACTCAACACGGGAAAACTTACCCGGCCCGGACACTGGGAGGATTGACAGATTGAGAGCTCTTTCTTGATTCGGTGGATGGTGGTGCATGGCCGTTCTTAGTTGGTGGAGCGATTTGTCTGGTTAATTCCGATAACGAACGAGACTCTAGCCTATTAAATAGGTGCGGGGTTCCCAGCACCTTACAACCTTCTTAGAGGGACAAGCGGCTCCTAGCCGCACGAAACAGAGCAATAACAGGTCTGTGATGCCCTTAGATGTCCGGGGCCGCACGCGCGCTACACTGAAGGAAGCAGCGTGTCTTTATCCCTGTCTGAAAAGACTGGGTAACCCGTGGAACTTCTTTCGTGATTGGGATAGGGGCTTGCAATTGTTCCCCTTGAACGAGGAATTCCCAGTAAGCGCGAGTCATAAGCTCGCGTTGATTACGTCCCTGCCCTTTGTACACACCGCCCGTCGCTACTACCGATTGAATGATTTAGTGAGGTCTTCGGACCGATGTCCGGCGCGGCCTTTCGGTTGCGCCGGTCTGTTGGAAAGATGACCAAACTTGATCATTTAGAGGAAGTAAAAGTCGTAACAAGGTTTCCGTAGGTGAACCTGCGGAAGGATCATTAACGGATTGTGAAGGGTGAGCGCCTCAGCTGCGTCTGCGCCCGACACTTTTTGCCGCTGACCCCGTTTGGACGCGGGGTCGGCTTTTCCCCACGGGGCTGCCTGAATGTGGAGCGGCACCCCGTGACAAATTGTTGCGCCCAGCGGACGCCAACACCGCGACCTTGGACGGTCGGCCAGGTGGCGGACGCGGGTACAAACGGCGCAACGCACTCATAGGTCGGCTTTCGACCCGCCACTGCACCGTGGCTCGAAGCGCTCGAAATGCGCGACCCGACCGCTGCGGGACCGCCTAGTACTGTAAACAGGAGCGGCGGAGCGCGAACGGCGAGTCGTGGTTACGTCGGTAGAAGGCGAGGCTGCGCGTTCCCGAAACGCCAGCCGAGTGCCCTCCCGACCGTTCGAGCGTGCAAGAACGAGACCCGACAATCGCGCGGCGACTGCCAAGTACGAGAGGAACGGCACAAGCGTCGGCGGTCGGTCAAGGAACTGGCGATGTGACGGGTCCGCTGTGCACCAGTGCATACCGTCCCGCCGTCCGCGGCAAGCGCCTCCGCGTCCTCGGGTGACGGAGGCTGCCGGTCGGTTCTTGCAGGCGAGGGATCTCGCTGGCACCGGTTCGCGTTGACGCGCGGCCGGTCATGGCACGGCGATGCGACGGCCGAGGTGCGCAGTACTCGATGGAGGAACCGCACGCTCCGATGACCGTCCCGCCCTCCGCGGCGTATGCGTACCGACCGTAATGGTTGCAGCAGCGCCGGCCGGCTTTTGAATTCGCCACACGAAACACGGTGCGAGATCGCGGTTAGGGGAGCGTCGACGTTGCCAGGCGTTTTGCTTGCTGCCGAGGGAAAGGCGGCACGGCCACGTCGCGCTCGTCGCGATTAGCGGGTCTGCGCGCTTTGGGAAGGTGCCGCAACGACTTGCCGAAAGAGGAAGCACGGAAGAACGAGGGACTTGGACGTCCCGACAATTGAACGCACTTGCGGCCAGGCCCTTGCTGGCTTCGTTCTTCCGCCTCGAGTAGGCTCGTACGCGGCTCCGGCGCCGAAAGTGGTCCTTGGCACCGACTTCGGTGGACGTGGGAAGTGCCGCGCAAGTACGGCGCGCCTGGCTCCACCTGTTGGCTAAAGTAGGCAGCCGGATCGGCATTTTGGTGTGCGGTGGCAAACCGTGGATGCGAAAAAAGCTTGTGCGATTTCGTGGAACAAAAAGCGGGGGTCCCCCTTTTTATGCGGAGGAGACCGACCCGCCTGCCGTGGTGAACCGCGACGCCACGGTAAAAACGGGAGAGGCTTGTCGATGGGACCGTGCATCCCGCGCTCCACGGAGGCCGGGAGGCGGCCGCCCGAGGAAATGTGTAGCCGTCGAGGCCCGCATCTGCGTGCACTCTTATCCAAATGGGTGTACCGCAGGCATTTTCTGGTTAGGCGGGCCAATGAGAGCGAGCACACAACGATACCTACGGGTCCGGCTTGGAGAACCGGCTTCGACGCCTCCCGAGTATTTATAGAGGGGTGGACCACGAAAGCACTCGCAAGTAGCGAAAGCGAAACGCCGTCCGAAACACACCGTTTGCTCGATTTGCGGCAGCCGAAAAAGGCGCGGCAGAGTTTTGGAGTCCAAGCGTGCG
>NW_027464937.1:40000-42500 GCF_043290135.1 Rhipicephalus microplus
CATCGGGAGCAGAAATGAGAGAAAGAAATTTACCCAGTGATGACCTCCCATTTACAGAGATTGAAGTAACGCAGATAGTAAAAAATCTGAGGAAAGATGTAACCCCCGGACCAGACAACCTAAAAACTAACCTCATACAAGTGATGTATGAAAGGCATAAGACTTTCTTTGTCAATCTTTTTAATGCATGCTTAAAGCACGGACATTTTCCTCAAAGATGGAAAGAATCTAAAATTATATTGATTCCAAAAGGGAACGGAGAGGACAAATCCGAGGAAAACAAATATCGCCCAATAGCTATTAACTCGATTTTGGGAAAAATATTAGAAAAGCTCATAAAAGATAGAATCTATTATTTCTTGTTTAAAAATCACCATTTTAACAAAAAACAATTTGGATTTACCCATGGGACATCAACAACCACGGCATTGGAAGAAATAATCAAACGAATAAACCAAGCGAAAATTGATAAGCTAAACAGCATGCTAATAGCACTAGATATTAAAAACGCATTCAATTCTATAAAACCCGAAGTAGTTATTCAGAAATTAGAAGAATATAAGTGTCCCAACAACCTAATAAAACTAGCGGACAATATTCTACGGAACAGGAAAATAATCTATGAAACAGATGGAGTAAAAATTAAGAAAACACTAACTTCAGGTTCCCCACAGGGGTCACCTTTAAGCCCACTCTGTTGGAATATAACAATAGGCGACCTATTAGAAACTCAGCTTCAAGAAGGAGTACACATCCAAGCCTTTGCGGACGACGTGGTGTTACACATAAAGTTCCGCTCAAGAAAAGAGGTGGAGGAAAAAGCTACGAAGGCACTAACACTAATAAATCAGTGGGCACATCAAAAAGGAATAACCCTGAATAAGGAAAAATCGGAATATATGATAATCGGAAAGCAGTACATTAGCCATCAACCCCAAATAAAAATCGGACAGGATAAAATCAAAATGGTTAACGAAATGAAAATCCTAGGGGTGGTCTTGGACACAAAACTAACATTCCTCCCACATCTAAAATACTTAAAAAGAAAAGTAGACGAAGTCACGTATAATTTAAGTCGTACAATAAAAGACGACAAACATACAAATAGAAACACACTACAGTTAATATATAAAAGGGGTATAGAACGAATGGTTACATACGCCTCCCCAGCATGGTATAGCCGAAAAACCATTTTTATTAAAAAACTGAAATCAATCCAAAGATTACCTTTATTATTAATAACTAAATCATTCAAAACAACATCAAATCTTTCACTCAACATATTAGCAAACATTCCACCTCTCCATTTGACAATCGAAAAAGAAAACGAATTACACTACATACTTAAGAAAGGAAAGAACTTCACATGGCAACAGAAAGTATACACCGAAAACGAAATAATGAAGAAACACGACCAATGGCAAGATCATCCAGCAAATAAAGTTAGCATACCCTTTGGAACAACAGAGGAAGAAGCAGACTTCAAAATATACACAGACGGATCAAAGAAAGAAAAAGAAACAGGAGCGGCATTTATAATACTAAACAAAGATAACCAAATCCAAACAGTGAAAAAATATAAACTTCCAGAACACAGCAGTAATTACGAGGCTGAGATCATTGCAATCCAGAAAGCAATAGAACATATCTGGCCTCTACAAGCTTTCGTTAAATACCAGCTTTTTACAGACAGCCAATCTGCACTTCTGGCAATAAAAAATCCAGATAACCTAAATCCAATTATTTGTAACATCAGGAAAACCTTAAGCCAAACACAAAGTAAAGATATTAAACTGACCTACGTAAAAGCACACAGTGGGAATATAGGGAACACATTAGCCGACGAATGCGCAAAAGAAGCGAGCAAAGACGGAGAGGAAATATTTGTTCCCATAACGAAAACAGTTATAGCAAAAGAATTAAAGAAAAAGTTAAACGACGAGTGGAATGAATTATGGAAGAAAGAAGGCAAGCATAGCTACACATTTACATGGATAAGAAATACAAATTTCATTCCGCCACATTTTCCAACTAATTACTACACATCACAGGCAATAACAGGACATGGAAGATTTCCATTCTACTTTACACGATTCGGAATACTGCAACAAGCGACATGTTATTGTTCAAACATAATAGAAAGTTTTGACCACTACTTACAGCAATGTCCCATTGTAACAAACGAAAGAAAGGAACTAAAAAGAATTTTAGGACAAAACCTGCAAAATAGAAAGCCAGAAATAATCAAACAAAAAGAAACAATGAAAATACTTGAAACAATGGTGGAAAAGATTAACGAGGCCATCCTACAGTGCTGAAAATTGAAGACAGACGAAAGAACCTGTAAAACTACAAAAGACAACAACTAGTGCTTGTCATGGGAAATGGCTCAAAAGACCGATATTGGAGAGGATACCTCGGCTTTCATTTCCCATGGGCACTGAAAACTACACATATACAGACACAACACAGAAGCGAGAACTAACAGCTTTAACACAGT